>NW_027494589.1:0-271766 GCF_021521415.1 Bidens hawaiensis
AAATCAAACAAACAGGAAACACAAAACAAAGTAAATCGGTATGTCAAAACTGAAAACAAGCAAATACTTCTGGGTTGTAAATTGTTAACTTAATGGTTGATAAATTTTATCCGATCAGCGACATACACATAACATATATTGTAACATACATCGATTAATTGATATAAGATTGGACGTGATTTATGCACCATCCGAGTTCCGACCAATTATCTTTATCCTTAACTATGCTAATCAGATGGCGGAATCAACATGATCAAGGAATCCATGATAATCCGTCTTATAATAAACCCATTGGTAAAGACAACCTTTAAAACATATGATCTTGGGTTCAAGTTCCACAAATAATAGAAATTCGTTCCAAATAAAAAAAAAAGTCTTCTGGGCTTTTTATTGTGGGCTGAGAAATCTAGTTTTTCAGGGTATTTCATATTTCTTTATCCAGCCATGGGCCCGGGCTGGTGTTATATCATATTCTCCAAAAGCACCTCTAGAACAGGATGAGCAAAACTAATACAAAAACATCACTAAAGGTGAAAAGCCACCATCGTTACAAACATCGAGGAAACAGAACACAAAAACCGAAAAGAAAAGGAAACCGCTCTGCTGAAACTTAAAATGTAATATCGTACCATAAACTATGCACAAAAACGACACATTTTCTGCTTGGTCTGATCGTATATTGCTACAGTACAAAGTATGTTGGGCTATGGATCCCTGTAGTGAACACAAAAGCCACCTCAATCGGGCTTCGGTCACCGCCTTTCATAAGATAGATGAAAGGTCAAAAGGAAACAAAACAATGTACATATCTGCCTGCCTACATCATGAATCAGTCATCCATTCCAATCTGCTTGAAATAAGCTTTATCTGCATTTGCAAGTCGATCTTGAAACATCGCCCACTCGCTTTTGCATCTGTCTCTTACCTGTTACAAAAAAAGTATTCATACTTGTGCAATTCATTATTATACAGAGTAATCACCAATTATGCAAAAGTTTTATGTACCCCTTCCATGGAGCTTCACCGTTCTCAGACTGACCCTGAGTTAACAAAGTAAATAAAATTATTAAGCTAGTAAAGAAAAATAAAGTCAGAGAATATTTCAAATAAAATGATGACTCACCTGGCTACCAAGGGAAGGAACGACTTGATGAATGATCCACTGTGAATCAACAACGCCAATTTTCTCATGAGCAGGCTGTGACAAGAAAAAAAGTCAATATATGCAAAAAAAAACAAAAAAACAAAGTAAAATACATGATGAGATAATAGAACGATTGACTGACTTTTACGCATCTTCTGAGTGCAAAATCCAAGCCCCATCCATGCACCAGATCATTCTGTAACAAAATAATAAAGCCAAAATCAGAAAATATTGTGAATGGTAACATCCAGGTGCGAAGTGTTTGGCACTGGACTGAAAACACATGAAACTCAAAAGATTTTGCCATTTGATCATACAGTCCTGATGTTTGAAATTATATTTGGCAATCGTGACCCATTTTTCAAGTAATGGGTTGATTTGGGCAAAATTAAATTGTATATGGGTTCATTTGGGTCACCTCAATATGTTAACGGGTCAAGTTGGGTCTGCTCAAATTAGTTAATTGGTCAAAACAGGAATTTATTAACTTATAAAGGGTCCAAAATCCAAACGGGTTAGCACCACCCATGACTAAATAAATGCTTTTTAACTCGACCTGTTTTGACCTGGCACCCCACAAACCTGCCTGACCCACTCAGTTTGCCAAGCTTACTTGAAATGTATATTTACCTGAATCATATGCCACACACACCGCCAAGCTGCCCGAGAAAACACAGGAGCCATAATTTCTACAAACCTGGATAAAAGTGGAAATTTTACAATTAAACTGAAATGACGTACAAATATCCAACGCACAATGTCAAACTATGTGTGCGCGAGCGTCGGGGGGGGGGGGGGGGGGGGGGGTAGAGAGAGAGAGAGAGTACGCTGCACACGGAGGCAAATGAGGGTCGCTGCACCATCCTGGTTTTTCTTCAGTATCCCTGTGGACCAACAAAAGACAAATAAATCAACTATGGTCCACATCCAGAAGTTACACGTAAGAAACTTTAACCAAATATACATAATAAAACAAACATAACATACTTGTGAACTTCTTTATCCCCTCTCCTCTTTGTCATTTGCCAAGTTAATCCATTATTAGGTTCAAGACCAGGCTGAGAAATCTCCAACCCATGTTTCTTAACCAACTGGATATACCTAAAATACAAAGCATGAGATTTGATTTACAAATACACACATGACACACCTACGATATAGAACTAACTAAAAAAGTCATAAGCAGAGAGAAATACTTGTCCGCGTTGAAGTGTTCAACACCAAGATCTTCATCCCAAATGAAAATATAATCATATGCTGCTACAATATCTGGATGCAGAAACCTCTTTGCATACCACCTATTATAGAAGTTAACAATCAATAAAAACAAAGAGTAATAACAATGTGATGAACCTGAAAAGTAATGATTTTGCAATTACACAGGACCTAAAACATACCATTTTGTTTGTTTCCTTGCGCTGATATGTATTGCCTGCTTTGACCACTCATACTGATCCCACTCAGTAACTACACCATCATAATGAAAAAGCAAGATTTGGAAATCCGCAGAAAACTACAGACAGTGTCCTCAAATAAGCATAACATATAATATACGGTAAACACAAAAGAATGGTTATACGGTGGAACCTTTTTTAATGATGCATCGATATTATTCCTCTGACCCCAACCAACAGTGAATGTTAGCAGGTACTTTGGTTTTTTCTTCAAATCCTGAAAATTTAACATGTTATAAGGTAGCCGCAGTTATAAAAATACCAAGATTGCACCTTGAACATGTAAAAAGTAATAATCTGAAAACATACTTCACTAGGTTCGCCCCATAATCTTCTCAAATATAAGTCAGTCTCTGAGACCACAATTCCTGGAGGCAATGATTCAGCACCACGAGGATTCGTTGGAACATAGATCTGGTACAAATGAGCAATGACGTGGCAACTCAATAAGCATAATGAAACAGAGTTGTAATGAATAAAAACTTATAGTTTCAAAAGGTAATCAAGTTGGTGAATATCTTTATAATATACCTTAGGTGTTGCAGGGGTATTACCAGAACCAAGATTTTCAGGGAAACTGCGTTCAAGAGCTTTAGATTGATCCCCATGCATTGTCACATCAAAAGGTGAATATATGCTTGAAGGTAAAATAACCTGCAAGATATTAAAGTTCTAATAAAAATTCAAATAGATGATTTTTCTTATAGTAAAAGTATACCCAAGATTCAGAAGTTACCTTGGTAAGAGAAACAGATGGAAAAGAAACACCGATAAAATATCCAACGACAATTCCCATAATTGTAGTTATAACTAGTTTTGCACTACCATTTGACCTCTTGAAGACACCACTAGATCAAAAAGACCAAAATTAGTTAATTAGTATAGATCAACCAAACAGAACTTGCTTTTCTAAAGAAACAAATCAAGAAGTTTGAACCAACAATATCTCAACTAACCTGCGATACATGCCTTTCATTGTGTTAATAGTGCCCTATATTACAGGTCAATATCTAGGTGTTACGCGAGCAAATTCCTAACAGACTCACAGCAACCTCCAGAACACAATAGTACAGTTTTTCTTTTTTGCCCGGAATAGAAAACCTGAAAAATTAAAAAGGATAACCATAAAAAAAGTGTTACATAATTAAGAGAAAAATACCTTCCAGCACAAAAATACAAAATTAAATTCCCACTTATACTTTTAATCTCCTTTTAACTTCAACTTTTATCTAGTTTCGAAAAGATGTTTATTTCAATATTATAAACTTCTTACATAATCCATTACATATTGCGGGGTGAACCAATCCACTTTGCTCTAGAAAGTTGGTGAGAATCAGTCTAAATTAGCAGTTTTTAGTTTCACCTAATCCTCATAGATAATCCCAACAAGGGCACAGTCAATACCGTAAAACAAATCGGTTCCACATCCATAAAACAAACCAATAACAATAAACATAATCCATTCTTTCATTCTTCTTATTAGCACACCTAAAAAACTCATTCCTATATAAAAAACTTAATCAAATCCTAAAGAGCCAAATACCGACTCCACGAACAATTACTCCTTAGTTCCTAATTTCAGCACTCGACCATGATATTCCACTAATCGTTGCCAGCTAAATGTTAAACTAGGTTTTAAACATATAGTCAACAACATTAAAATCCAACCGTGGACGTCAAAATCACCTCTCATTCAACGGTTCATCCTCCGATTCAAAACAAATCAATCCGATTACGCTACCAAACGGTTGATCCACATTATTAACAACCTCAACACGAAGTAAAAGTTCAAGATCTAACTATCTAAGTTCAAATCACGTTGATCTAAACTTAAACAACACATCTAGACTAACTAACACAGCATCAATTGAATCAAACAAGTAAATCGTAGCTAAATGAAACCTAAACAGCAACACATCTAGCAAAAGTAACAATAAACCCTAAACACGTTATTAACAATAATAATGTGGTGGAATGACACGTCAGCAAATGAATTAAGGCAAATAGACTCAGGATTTGGAGGATGATAATAGAATTAGGGTTTTGGTTAAGCTTACAGGAGGTTTAGTCGCCGTGTATTTGTTGTTCCAGAGACATCGGTATGAATTGTTGGAGAAGATTGATTTTATTATTATTATTATTGCGGCCGATCATCATTTCTTATATATATATAGCTTTTAGAAAGGAGAATAATGAATAGTTGACACGTTATAAGGTTATTGTCTCGGTTAGATCCGCCATCCCATTTCGAAAAAAAGTTAGATCCCCCATCTTTTTCTTTTATTATTTTCTGAAAATGATATTTAATAACCAATTTTAGATTTTTATTTTATTTTTTAAATGATCGATGAATAAAGTCCAGCTATCTGGAGTAACTCAACTAGGCATTTAAACGAACCAAGTGTTTGCTGAAGTGTTCGTTAACCGTTCGACAAGATTTTCGCTTATGTTCATTTATTTAATAAGCAAATGAACATGAAGAAATTATTTGTCCGTTTAATTAAACGAACGAAATGAACACGTGTTGCATTCGTCGTTCATTTATGTTCATAAATGTTCGTTTACATATTAATAGCAAATAATTGAATATTATCTGGAGGAGTCATCAACTTAATGTTTAATATTTGTTCATTTTGTGTTTATTTAAGCGTGCTTATTTATGTTTGTTTGTGTTCATTTATATAATTATATTATAACAAAATGGCAAAACACGTCCTTTATGTTTGGTCTGAATTTCATTAGACGTCCTTTATCGAAACAAATAGCATAAGACATAATTCATGTATCAAATCCCTTTCAACTTACGTCCTTTAGCACTAACCTAGTTAAAATTTTCTGTTAATTTTGGTCATGTGCTTTGCACATGAGGGCAGTGATGTAATTTTACCCATTTAAGGACCATTTATGTAATTAGATTAAATATTGCTCTTTTATCATCTTCTTCATCACCATCCAACCCATCACCAACATTCAACACCATCAACTCCGGCCACCACCATCCTCTCTCTCTAAAATTTGGCCACCACCATTCAACACCATCAACTCCGGCCACCACCATCCTCTCTCTAAATTTCCCGTTAACTTTGGCCATCTCACGCCACCACCATTCAACACCCCCAATCCACTTCCACAGTTGTAACACCAACAATAACACTTAAGTAAAAGATTTGTACTATAACCATTATGCACATCATTTCTTTTCACAGTACATACCACTCCATATCTGTAATTTTTTTCAACCCACCAAATGCTTGGATCTTGAACACCATATATTCCCAAAACAAACAAATCATACCCAAAATCTCTCGTTCTCTCCTTACAACCGACCACCGAAGGCAATCATCTCCCTCTCGGCGGCAGCTCAACCACCGTTATACGCCACAAGCAAACCACCTTCCTCCTTCACCTACACCCCTCGGCTCCATCTCCACAACCCCTAACTCTCTTTGTTTTTACCGTAATTAATATCACCACAACACACCAACGACAGCCACTTCCGCCCTCCGTTGTAATTAATATCCCCACAACTCCGGCCACCACCATCCTCTCTCTCTAAACCATGTCACGCCACCATTTTCGGATCTGTAAACCATCTCACGCCACCACTAAAACACCCATATCCAACAAAAGCCCTAACTTTGATTTCTCCAATTGCTCAACGATTTGCCTCTGTCAATTTAAATTGACAAAAAGGCTTTTGTTCGTTAGATGATTACGACCCTAAAACACACAAGCACTAACCCGATTGATGACGAACTGAAGGTGAGTGGCTTGACGGAGTTCCAAATTCAGCAAATTAATGAAGAATTGAAGGTGATTGGCTTGGCGGGTGGTGGCGCCGTATGGCTGGGAGTTGCTGGTTGTTGGTGGGATGGTGGCCGGAGTTACGCTGTGTTCCCGAGTTCATTTATAAAAAGTAAGGTAAAAAAAAGAAAGTTTTCTCCTCTTCTCTTTTCTTTTGACATCTCTTCTTTCTCTTCAATTTTCTTTCCTTCCAAATCTTTACAAATTGGAAATATAGAAATTCTCTTATTTTACTCCTAATTTTCTCTCCCCTCCTCTCCTTTTCTTTCCTTTAATGAAACTCAGGAACACCCCTTTTATGTTTTTATTCATTTTCTTTCCTTAAATGAAACTCGGGAACACAACAATTTTTTTACATTCCTCATTTTCTTTCCCTTCCCTCCTTTAAATGAAACTCAGGAACAAAGCGTTAGTGATTGTGGTTGCAGTGGTGTAGAAAGGGAGATGGGATGAAGTTGCAGGTTTGATGGAGAGAGAGGACAAACTTTATATGCTTTTTTTTATCTCAAAAGTGTAAGTTATTTACACAAATAGTCCTTCAATGAATAAAAGACAACTTTACCCTCATATGCCTTGCAAATGATCAGATTTAACAAGAAAAATTAACCGAGTTAGTGTCAAAGGACATAACGTGATAGGGTTTTGAAACGTAAAGGATGTTTTCTGCTATTTGTTTCGATAAAGGACGTCCACTGAAAAACCGATTAAACATAAAGGACGTCATTTGCCATTTTGTCTATTATTAGTTTATTTATGTTTGTTTATCTTCGTTTAGTTATGTTCGTGAAATGTCCATTTAGAACTTAAACAAACGAACACAAAACATGTGTTTGATTAAGTGTATGTGTTCGTTCGGTTCGTTTACATGACTAAACTCAATGGCAAAAGACGACCTCATAAGTCATTGGTCGTATACAGCAGTGGGTATCCTTAGCCCCAAACCTGTCATCTTTCGTTTTATAGAAAACCTACCGCATGAAACCTAACTATGTAAAATCTTATTATAATCTGACTTGAACTTGAGATCTTGTAGTCTCTTTTCCATTGTGAAAACTCAAAAACAATACATTTGATTTACCAATCTCATTGAGTAACAAAAATAAATTAGCCAAGGAGTTAAGACAAATCATTTCTCAAAATTTAATTAACATAGCAATGAGTCAATGACATATGGAACTCAAAAACAATGCATATGCCGCCCATCCTGACTTACCGACTATTTTTCTAATATAATATTTGTTTATTTTTATATATCTGCTATAAACAAGTTGAATGTAATATATTTTTGTTAAAATCAGATATTACTAAAAAAAACAAGTACATCAATTTGTACTTAATTTATCAAAGTTGTTATCGTATGCAGTAAACTTCAAAACTTCTCTTTTGAATTTCTAATATAAACAATTCTCGAACCTTATCTTTTGATCCATTTGATGACCTATAAAATATTTAACTGAAAAACAGATTATTAACTTTTTTATCCTTATAAGCCTTGGTTACACGTGAATTACAAAAAAGTTAATTAAAATAAAGGAAACAATGGTGAAAGGATAATAAAAAATTTTCCAAAAAATTTATAATACAATACCCTAAACCACGATTTTCTCCGGAAAACAACTCTATAATCAATTTAATAAATCAAAACTGAGCAATATAGATATTATCAAAAAATGGAGTCGGTAACCAAACGTGCATATCGGCCAACAAACCAGAGGCTACTTCTACATTTATGTAAGGATAATTTAAAATATTAATCCAAAAATAATAGGAAAACACAAAACCAATTTTTGGCATAGTAGAACTACTAAAAGTCGCAGCCCCAATACGACTTATCTCTTACATGTTTTTCATAAAGTTGCACCCATTAATAATTAGCAAGAGTTCAACGATTACATGAATTGATTAAACAATCCCAATCCACGTACACCAGGGCTTAGAATGAACACTGACGGTATGCATAACACATGCAAGTCGGACCCATGAATAATTTGACACCTCCCCATGCAACTTACTTGTTTCTAGTTTTCTTCAAGAGATTAACAAAACCATATAAAAATCATGATGTTTTGTCAAATCACCTAAGAGTAAAAAAAAAAGGTTCTTAAGAGTATTTTCGTAGTCCCTTTTGATTGAGCGAGTCAACAACAATCATCGACCATCATCGGTTATCACTTGACGTTCGCACTTGTGAGACATCAGTGTCTGTCAGAGGCAATCGACTTTCGAGCTTACGGCCATACTTGACAAATGAAGAGATGGAATCAGTTTTGAAAAATATAAAACAACTCATGCAAGCATTTAAGAGATCGACAAGAAGAAATCGTTTTGGGGGTTATGAGAGACATTGGGAGAAGATGGAGCCGTGTTTTGCCTATAGGAGGCCCGAAGAACGTGAACCTTGGCTAAGTTATAACTACAAAGTATGAGAAAAACATACTTGAGAGAAAACGATGAAAAAGGACACATGGTGTCAATTGTCATCAAATTGAAGCTTGGCCTAGTGGGAGTGCGGGACTAAAGAATTGGATAATGTTTTGTCTTTTTAACGTTTGTTGGTTCAAGTTTAATAGCACTAAAAATATTTAATTTAGAAGTAGAGTTAGAGGCTATGTTAAAAAAATTGAAGCTCGTGCATGGATTCGAGACTTGAAGGGATGCAACCCCACGTTTAGCATTCACATTGTCCCATAATCCCATTCCCTAAGAAAAAGTTGGGCCCTATAAATATGGGCCTGGAGCCCAAACATTTTTAAAACAATATGGCCTTGATATAAGCACAAATACATGCATGAATAACTAAGAATCTAAAGATAGTATAAATGTTCTAATGTTATCTGCTCATAAATGTTTTGTTACTCTTAAGAGGGTCTCAATAATTAACTAAAGGTGCGCCTCACATCCTCACTGATTGAAAGTTAGGATCACAATCTAACTTAGTCCAAGACAGAATGAAACCAGTTACTTATGATCACTAGCGAGCGAAAAAACTGGTCCTTAAGATATGGCCATGATTAGCCAGGGACAAGTAGTAGAGAAAAAAAAAAGTTGGAAGTTCATTAACTGAGTTTAAAAGATCGCCATTTAATGGCTTTCATTGCCATAAAGTATAATAATGTATACATACTTAAAGAAAATCAAAGAACATATATATAAAAATGAATCAGTTAGCTTGATACTTATATCATAACCAACGATCAGAACGCCGCGCAACGAGAAGGAAGACCCGTCTCATGATCAACCACCACCACCTCAGTCACGGTACAATTTAGCACATCTTGTCTCAACTTCGACCCGGCTGACTTCAACCCCTTCAACGAAAGCGCTTGATTAAACAGATTCACCGATGGAAGCTTCGAAGCCGACGGCATCTTCCCATTAGGCAAATAACTTCTAAAATCATCCTTCAATAACGGGACCTCAAAATCCGTCTTGTTATGTCTAACCACATTATCTTTAGCACTAATGTGCGCACCCGGCTCCATATGGTTAGTGGAAAAACTCATTTGGTTCGGGAAGTTCGGGTACAAACTCACATACCCGCGGAGATACATCATATCGATTAAAAACTTCTTCCATGAAGCTTGCCACCCGTTGGTTCTAGATTTCGGGATTTGGACCGGGTTTTGTTTCGCGTCTTCGGTGAACCTCATGTTCATGTAAACATAAAACTCGCGCCAATGTTTCGGGAAAAAGACCGCGCCCCAACTACAAGGTAGTTGATGAAGATATGGTGTGTTTGGATGGATGCGTTTGAAGTAGTCGGTCGCGTTCCATTTGGGTCGTTCTTTAACGACCTCTACTAGCCGCGGTGTGTACAAAGAGATGGATGAGAGTTCGGGTAGTGACACTTGCGGGTCATAGTGGTACGATAAAAGCGCGTATTTTATCCATAAATAATAATATGGTGACACTTCGATATCGTCTTCTAGTAGAAGACCGAAGTCATCATCAGACGACGGGTACCAACTCTCACTCACGGCCCGAATCAATCCTCCTTGGATGATTCGTCTTCTTAGGGTTTTCGGGCCGTGGGGCCAGTCAAAGGACTTTACGAGCCTGAGAGTTGGCTCGTCGACTTTACTATCCATGTTGAAACTTATCGGGACCTCGTCTCCTAGGTAATATGCATTTTTAAGTGAGTTGAGTAGTCTCGTTAGCGAGTTGACTCGGTTTTGGGTTATGATGTTTACGGATAGCCTCATTCGGTTCCAATCTGCAATTGATGTGGCGTTTATAAGTAAACAGTGTATTAAAAGAGTTCAAAAGAACTGAAAAACTTATTTAAAATGTTATATGAAAATTCGAAAACAATTTCTTACTAGGTAACGCGGTAGCTCGAAGATCAGCCATCCAAAGAACCTTTGTAATAGACGGTCGAGGCAAATGAACCAACGTCGAGTTATTATTGCTTTCGGTAGCCATTTTCAACGCTTTCCTAACGTTCGAATCAATATCATCGACAGTGATCACAACACTCGGGTTATGAATCTTGATTAACCCTTTCATACTAGCATAAACCGCTTGTACAACGGGTACTTCAGAGCTTGAAATACCCGATATCGCGCCTACACCCAAGTCAAAAATCTTAAACCGTCTTTCCCTACACACATTTTTCGGCCAATGCAAGGCGGAAGTGGCATCCTCACACGAGCAAAACCCGCTCCCTGGAACCACAATGTAAGCCTTTTTCGCTACGGTTGTCCGAAATTTTTCGAGGAGTGGAGCTAGGGCTTTGACTTCGTCTATTGAGTGAGCGTAGAAAAGGGCATCGATTTTTTGCGGGTTCATTGCGGCCCATTGAGTGATGTAGCCGGTTGACAAGGCTCGCCACCATTGGTCGTCTCGGACTGTAACCACATCTTTGAATATGACAGTGGTTTCAGACACGTAGGCTAGTCTGTGTTCACTGTCGCCCCAAGTCTCTTTATCTTTTGGGTCGACAGGGAGCACAAATGAACCTGCATTTCGGTACTTCTGAAGTTGGTAACTGCAATATTAAGTCAAACAAAATTGATTTAAGAATCAAAATTTAAAACATTTGGAAGATTATTACAGTTAAATTGTCAAAACAAAGAAAAATGTGTGATTTCACATAAACAATATTTTTATAAATATTTCAGAGAGCAAATATGACGGATATACGAAAAAACCTACTCAATGTGTTATATTACCTAACCAATAATCATATAAAATATATTGAGAGTGTTATAAACACCTACTCAATATTATAAATTTGATAAAAGAGTATAGAAGAATTGAAAATTCAAATAAATTGAACAAGTTGGCAATTTTAAAAGGTGACGTGGATTTGCATGAAGTTTGTTAAATCAGGTCCTGTAGCAATCAAGTTAATGCACTTGTACCCAATACATTGTGTATGGTAAGTCAAATGTGTGATGTTTACTTATTCATGAAGATACACTCGTATATAATAATTGTAATTAAGTTCACCTAATTATTAATAACAACAATAATTTTGAATATACGCTTTTAATAATACCAACAATATAGGCAGCTATATTGAACTTTATACAAAAGATATAATTTTAATTTCAAAAGGTGTTTATACAAGACACATAATATAATGTTTTGAGCATAATAATAATTGCAATAATTAAAGTTAACCTTAAATCCTTAATGAGTAATTACCTTAGATGCAGATCTTCACCGGTCATAAACGTGAAAGGCGTCTCGATAAAAAGAGTCTTGACAAGCTCTGCCGAAAGGAACCAGGAGCTCGAAAGAAAATCGACCTAAACATAAATTAACAAAATTAATAATTAGGATAAAAACAACAGTTTTAATGATTAAAAATAACAAATAATCAGTTAAAGACTAAACAGTACAGATTCTTTTTCAATAATATTTTTAATTATAAAATATATAATTCCAAATTATATAATTGGTTATGTGCTATTTCAACAACCCATGACTTTCCAAATTTCATTCAATTAAACCACTTTAATCCATAATATTAATTTACTAATCTTCAGAAAACAAACGAAAAAAAGTATAAAATAACAGATATGCATATAACAACATAACAAGTATGCATGTATCTCAAGTCTCAACTTATGATAAAATAAAAATACCATAAAAATAAACGTACCTGAACAACTTTATCAACCGTGATATCATAAGCCGGATCAGGCAAATAAAGCCCAGCTTCTTTCGATCTAAACTTCCGGTAACTCGGAAACGTAAAATCCTTTTGCCGGAACGGTAAAATCCTCCCAATACTTCCCAATACCGAGTTCTCATACTTCTCAGTTCCAGCAACATGTGACAGAATTTGTAACATTTTAGTCCCAGGAATCATATCATCATCCAAAATATACACCAAATCCGCTTCGGTTTGCAAGGCCATTTGAAACCTCCCATAGTATTTAAAATCATAACTTGAGCTAATAAAACTTATTCTCGTATCATTATAACTCTCCACAATTCGTTTCAACCCGAGTTCATTCGGACTTCCGAATGAAAGCACCCAAACGTGATGAAACGGTAGCGTTTGGTGTAACAACGAGTCGAGTTGCGAACAAAGCGTCTTTCGTTTGAAATGATTTAGAATAACCGTAACTTTCGGTGTGTTTTTCGGACTAGTCATGTCCCATTTCGACTTCATAGACATTAACTCGGTTAACGACTCGGTACCTAAACTTTTCGATTGGAAATCACGCACTTGATCGTAAAGTTCCCGTTTGAACTTGATCATAACCGCGTCATTCGACTTCTTCTGCTCGAATTCAATCTTCTCATGCTCGCAGACTTCGGTAGGAGTCGAGATCATAGCTTGTGGTTCGAGTACAACGTTGGAAGCGGATTCCTGGTACCGCGCCACAACGTGCGTTGGGATCATGTAATGTTTCCATTGTTGCGCAATTCTTGACGCCCAACCGAAATCTGGTTTGGGAGTGCGTAAATCGATAGAGGGGCTCATGTAATACAGCAAGAAAGTGGCGTAGACCGCGAAGGCGAACTGAAGACAAGTTAGGAGTGTCACTAGTCGCGCGGATGTGCTCTTTTGCGGCCTCCATTTGTTAGATTTACTAGGATCACCCGTCATTCCGTCTAGGTAATCCGCGCTCCTCGAGTGCGAATTCCGGGGTAACCCCATATCCGATATGTTAATATTATGAATGTTATTAAGGATTGGAATTTGATGAATGAATAACAATTTGTGTGTGGTTTTAATAAGAGGTGTTGTGATGGATATGAAGAAAGTGTGTTGTAAAAGATATAAAAAATGGACGTTATATACAGAAATGGAGGAGGGGGTTGGGGGAGAAGCAATTAGCATGAGAAGTGTCACATGGAGTTAACGAGATTAATCCTACTTCAAGAAACCTTAATAAAAAGCCACTCTTGTTGCCGTATAAAAAGCGTTTACATTGTTACTTTTATTATAAAAATGGGAGTCATACGTTAGGAGGTGCATTTTTATATTTATTTATCGTGCAATAATAAGGTTTATAATTTGTTGAATCATGTTGTGCTTCAACTTGTATGTGATACAAGACTAAAGCACTTGATTGGTCAAGACTTACTTTAACCGGCTTATTTTTACATGTTTTCTGGACCTTTTACATTTAATTTAGGCAGTAGCATACTTAGATTTTTTTTATTTATTTGAATTATATCTTATATTGTGACAATAATACTTAGTAATTTTTTCATTTAAGAGTTTGTGGTTGATTTCAACAATCAAAAAATAAAATAATTAAAACTTCAAGTTATATAGGTTAGTTACTCTGTTTGAAAATGAAGATTTCTCAAATTCTTTTATCTTATGAAATTCAACTTTTTTTTCATATAGAGAAAAGATTTCATATGAATTCAAATGTTGACATGTTTTCTCTCATTTACGGGTATTTTTTTCTTAAGAATGAATGTTATGGGGGATAAACTGGGGGCGCCAGAGGGGGTTACTAATGCCACATCATCTTTAAAATGGGGTGAAGCCCTTTGAAGCGCTACCTGAGTAAGAGCATTCTCATCTCATTTCATATAATTATGTGAGGGAAGTTTGCAAATTATAGGGTGAGGTTGTGAGTGATTGTGAGTGTAAATTATATGGTGGAGAGAAATGTAATGAATTTTTGTAAATTTGGGGAAACAATATTTATTTTTTAATATTTGTTGGATTGGTTGTGAGTAGAGGAGAGAAAAAACTGTAATGATAAAGATATAAAAAATATTATTTAATTGAACAGAAGAGAGAAATGTAGTGTTTTTTTAATGTAATTATAGAGATAAGAATGAGAATCGGGTTAAGAATGCTCTAACACCCATTTCTTTTACAACCTCCTCAAACCAACAAAATTCATTCAGGTCAATAGTGAGAGACGCCAAAGCCCTCCTCATAACACTCGATCTAACTGTCATCTCAACCCCTCAGTTTGCCATCTATCATATGATCATCGTCACGCACTCACACAACCATCATTAATGAACCATCGACATCTTCTTTTTAGGGTTTATCGCCAATTTCACCATTTTTCTTTGGTTTATTTTAGGGGGCACCATTTTTGGTTTAGAGTCTACCTTGTATAATTGGGTTCATTGATTTGTTCATAATCTTCAATTTTCTTTTATTTGCGTTATTATAATTATGTGTTTTGGGTCTTTAGTTGTTGTTCTATGTCTTGTTAATGACACAAGTGCTAGGTTGTGGTTCATGAAGGTGATGGTACGAGGTAGTTAATGATTAATAGTGGTGGATTAATTATAGTTAAATTAAAGACGGAGCCATAAAGTTCTATAAGCGAGCGATTAGTTACGAAAAGTTTAATTCTATAACTTTATATAACAAAGGTTTATATTCTTTTTTATATAGTGTTTGAGAAATAGTAAATTTAAATATTTATATTGTAATATTTGTAACATCCAATAGGTTAAAAGAATCAGGTGACGTTTAGTATGCAATAATGACAGATATAATAATGGAATAATTTATAGCGTAAGAATAAAAAAAATTGTTGTTTGATTGCTCAATGAAATGGAATAATTTATTACATATGGAATTTCATTCAATTAAAACTATTCATTCGCACTCTTTTTTTATTATCTCATTCATACTTTAGGGTAAAATTAAAATACAAAGAACAATAAAAATTAGAATGGTGAGAAAGAATCCAGTCCATTGATCTTAGATTTGAATGATTGAGATTAATTTAATAAATAAAAATTGATGGAAAGGGCATGAAGGTAATAACACATCTTTGTTGACTTTCCCTCTCCAGATGCAAGGCACATGTCAGTTTCTCTTATCATTTTAAAATGTCCATAACTTTTTCTTACGAGATTATTTTTTTAAAAAAAATTCACTATAGTAATAAGCGTTTTTTTATCTTTAATATGGGTATCATATTGTTATATAAAAATAAAAAAAAACTAATGGGTTTTTTAAATGTGTTTTTTTGTTGTTCATTGTGTCATTGTGTAATATGGTGTTTCCATTGTGTTTTATGTTTAAAGTCATTGTGTTATATATATTCACCATTGTGTATTACGTTTTAGGTCATTGTGTTATACGTATTCATCATTGTGTCTTACGTTTTAGGTCATTGTGTTATACGTATTCACCATTGTGTTTTACGTTTCAAGTTATTGTGTAACAGGTATTAATCATTGTGTTTTATGTATTAGATAATTTGTTGTTATTTTATCATTATTTTTACATATTATTATTACACAACGGTGTTATTAGTATTAAAAAAACATAATGATGAGTTGAAAGACACAATGACGAAAAAAGACACAATGATAAGCGAAAAGACACAATGGTGTGCGAAAAGACAGAAAGACGAAAAAAGACACAATGATAAGCGAAAAGACACAATGGTGTGCGAAAAAAACACAATGATAAGCGAAAAGACACAATGGAAAAAAGACACAATGACGAAAAAAGACACAATGGTGTGCGAAAAGACACAATGACGAAAAAAGACACAATGATAAACGAAAAGACACAATGGTGTGCGAAAAGACACAATGACGTGATTTTTGTTTTAAATTTTATATAAAAAAAATGATACTCATATTAAAGATAAAATAACGCTTGTTATTATGATGATTTTTTTTAAAAAAATATCATACGAAAAAGTTTTAAACGTTCTAAAATGATGGAGGTATTAACATGTGTCTTACATGTGGGGAGAGAAAATGTATACAATTACCTCTATACCCTTTTTCCTTTGGTCCCCACTTGACACATGTTAATTATTTATGGCTTCTCACACTTCTCATTTTTATTACCCTTTGTAGAATAACTTGACCCTCATACTTTATCCTATTTTCTTAACAACCGCCACCACCTCACCGCCGTCGCCACCACCATCTCCGCTGCTACCATTGCTGACGCCACCACCACCTTACCACCATCGTTACCATTGCCACCTCCGCTACCACCAACGTCGCAGTAACCACCTCAACCATGGTCATCGTCGCTGCCTGACCATCACTTCCACCACCACCACTGGCGTTGCTTGACCACAACCACCGTACCATTGCAATCACTGTCAATGCTATTATCTCTTGACCAACGTCACCCCTGCCGAGACAGCCACCACCGCCACCATCGTCACCCCTTCCGAGACAGCCACCACCGCCACCACCGTCACCACCATTTTCGTCGCCGGAGCTACCACCACCGTCGCCATTGTAGGGATTTTTGTTTTTTATTTTTGGTATAAAATTATTTTAAAATAGGATTGTTTTTATTATTTATATTTCATTCATACAATTTTTTTATACCAAACAACATAAAGTAATAATCGTTTTCATTCTTATAGGTTAACCAAATAAGACAATTGAATGATAATGATCGATTTCATTCTTTTGTCCATTCGATTTCTTCTCCCATTTGATTACCCCTTTATTCCGTTACCTCCAACCAAACATATCTTCAAAATTAACATGCTAGTTCTCTAGTCGTCTCATGAATATATTTTTGATGCAGTTAGTTACTTTCAGTAACCTGAAAAGATTAATTTGTAAACACAAAATCAGAACATTTTATTTTTACAAAACAAAATGAGTTCTTGAAACAAAGTGTAGGAAAATGTGAGTTTTTTAAATAGTGACGGTGGAAATTTTATTTATCAAAATTGTTAATCTATAGGTTTCTTTTATTATTATTTTTTAGTTTTATCCTTTTACCAACAATATTTTACTTCACTTGATTTTTTTATTCTATCAACCTATTATACCTTTTTTAAGCAACCATTATAATTCTTTGTTTGTTACTTTTTCAATCAACCAGGTCAAATAAAAATTTTATAAATCATTCCGATAAATTTTAAAATTAAATAGGAAATATAAAAAAACAAAGCAAACACTAACCCCTGTTGGTCTAAATATCAAATACAAACGAAAAATTGTCAAATAAACTCTACTAATTTCTTTTTCTTTTTTGAGTTTGTTGACACTTCTTGCTATTTGATATTGATTTTTTTAAACTATTAAAATTTTTCACTATATAATTTAAAACTTTGAACTCATGATCTCCTATTTCACACTTTAATTATCTTACCACCCCACCTGAAGAGGTAGGTCCCAGCAGAGCCCAGTTGGACCCGCAAGACTCACCTTGAACAGGGAGGTCTGCGCGGTAGGACCCGCAAGACTCACCTTAAACAGGGACGTCTGCGCAGTTGAACCCGCAAGACTCACCTTAAAAAAGGGACGTCTGCGCAAAGACCAACTGGATCTGCAGGACCAACCACGCTCAGAGAGATGACGTCCTTACGCGCAGTACGCAAGCTGTTCACGCAGGAAAAGCCTCCCAATGGTAACGTACTCCGCCTGTTCCCGCAGCTGCGGATACTAGCCATCAGGGAAGGCTACCCGCACTAACAGCAAGGCTACACGCACAAGGCACTAACTCTCAAAATAATTCAGTAATGTCACCTGAAGAAGGAATGAGCAAGCCGGGAACACTCCCGCCCAAAGCCGGGAATACTCCCGCCCAAATGAGCCAGTCCGTACGCTACTGGAGGATCTTTTGTACTGTACCTGCCAAGGTATGGACAAAAGATTTGACCAAAGCAGCGACAGCTCACTGACAACAGTACGACGAGGAGCACGCTCCAGTACCTAATGTCACTATCAGCCGCTGCCTACTCACCAACCCCTGTCGTGGCACGTACATAGCCTGCAGTTGGTGGAAAAGGAATAGTATACAGCCGGCCTGGTCACTATCAGCCGCTGCCTACCCACCAACCACCAGCATGGCACGTGCGTAGCCCACAGTTGGTAGAACAGGAATATTATACAGCTGGATGTACCTGCTTGGAAACCTACCTTCGGCTATAAATACTCAACACCTTGGAACGGTATCATCATCTTATATCTTCATATATTATCTGATATCTGCTCTAGTCATTTCTCTTAATATACACTTATATTTAAGAGCAATCTAGTCTGATTCTCACGCCGGAGGGTGGTCACAAGGAGGTACCCCCCCTTCTCAGTGACGAGCTCATGGTGTCTGTTTTGCAGGTCATCAGAAGAATAACCATCTTGCCGGACCTAACCCTCGTGGTAAACATCTATTTAACCCCCAGATTATCCGTAATCTGCCCGGGGTCACTTAGTGTTTCTTCATTGGCGCCATCCGTGCATAAAAGCTATAACTTATTCTTTTTCAGTTTTTTCAAAACTTCTGGAAAGATGGTTAACGTTACTCCGGTCCCAAGGCCAGCGAGTGACCAAGAAACCTCGGTAATCACAACCCCGGCTACTGGGAGGAACACCGGCGAATACACAAATTTTACGAACACTACCCCGGTTACTCAAGCCCGGGCAAGTGCAGTAAATTTTACGAACACTACCCCGGTTACCCAAGCCGGGGCAAGTGCAGTAAACAATCATCCCCTGGGATTCATTAATACCCAGGTGGAAAGACAACAGACGAGGCTCCCCCGCCAAACACTTGATAAAGTTAAAGCGTGGGCGGAAGCACGACAAAGGGAATTCCAGGCTGAGTTGGATGAACGCTTACGTTCACTCCAACAGGCTGACGAATTCAGTACTCGACAACAGCTCAACATGAGCAATGAGTGCGAGTACTGGGATGATGATCAGGAGGAATCCGACAGCGACGCAAACCCTCGCCATAGGGCGAAAGGGAAGCGTAAGGAAACGGACTTCCAACCGAGAAGGAATTTTGGAGAAACTTTCAAACCAAAAAACGCGGGTAGAAACCCACGTGACTTCTCCAAAGCCTTTAGACCAACTGTTGCAAATGCGGGAACGTCCAAGTTTGCAAGGGACATTGCGGAAGCAATCGCCCCGAAAAGTGCCAAGCAGATGCCCAACATCGGCACTTATGATGGTATATCCAACCCAGACGATCATTTGAACAGATTCATAGCGGGGGCAACCGTCAGCAACTGGACGGAACCCACGTGGTATTATATGTTCCAGATGACGCTGGTTGGAGCGGCCAGGGCATGGTTTGATCGTTTACCGGTCCACCACATCTATGATTGGGCGGACTTCCAACACAAGTTCAGCCAGCACTTCAGCCAACAGAGGAAATATACTGAAGAGCAGTGGACGATCCTCAACTGCATCCGAGAGAAAGATGAGTCTTTACTAGACTTCATCACGCGCTTCAATTCAAAGAAGCTAAGTCTAGGCACTATTAGCGAAGATCTTGTTCGCGCTGCTTTCATCCAGGGAGGGAAGGACCCAGAGCTCACCTGCACCTTAACGGGTAAAGACGGCATGCCATCCACGTGGGATGCCATCATGACAGCAACTAAACGCTTCGCGGAAACGGAAAAGCAACTGGGTAGAGATCTTCCCAAGAGCACAAACCTCTACACCCAGAAAACAAGAGAAAACAACGTCCTTACCGCCCGACTAAACAGAAAGAGGAAGCTAGGTATTTGGCAGTCAAGGATAAACTTCGACACCTCATCCGGCTCGCACCCTCGGTTAGGCGGAAAGGATAACATGCAGTCGTCAAACCGGAACTCCAGATGGACGCCACTCACCAAAAGCGTTACCGAGATATTTGACACCGAGAGGCTCCCATGGCCAGAGGCTCCAATAATCCGACAGCGTCCAAACGTTGATCAAAGCAAATTCTGTGACTTCCATAGGACAAGAGGCCACACCACCGAGGAATGCTTAGACTTGAAGGACATCGTCGAAGCATTTGTCAGAGATGGGAAGCTCACGCACCTCGTGGCGTAATGCGTGTAGAACCCCGGTTGGGGAACACGAATGAAACTGCAGCTTCAATGTTGGAAACTACATACTGCGTAAACAACGAGATTCCGAACCGGGTGCATATCGGCTCGAAAGGCTCGATGACACTCCCATCCCAAGAACATGGAAGGGAGCTCAATTACACGGTCTGCATGTAGATCAATTCCAAACTTGTAAAGAAAAGGCCCAGAGCCACTTCTAATGGAAATGATTCTCCTTATCACATTGACGCTGATGGTCTTACATTTATACTTATGAACTTTTCACATTGATATGTCGGTATTCACCGCATAAATAAGTGTGAAAAGAAGTCGTTGCGTGTGGACGGCGGCAAAACCCGCATAAACACTAAAAACGGCAAAAATTTCTAAGATGACGAAAACCTTCACGCAGGTCAGTTGTAGGTAAAGTTTGGTCATCCCACTAAATGAAAGTGACGACCCTACCCGCACAATCATGATAGAGGAAACTGAACATTAACCTATTGACAACCGCGCGTCGACAGGTTTAACTTATTCAAAACACTGATGCCGATATTCACCGCATAAATAAGTGGGGAATTCGTTGCGTGTGGACGGCGGCAAAACCCGAATAAACACGAAAAACGGCAAACCTTCACGCAAATCAGTTATAGGTGAAGATTGGTCATCCCACTAAATGAAAGTGACGGTCCTACCCGCACAATCATGATAGAGGAAACTGAACACTAACCTATTGACAACCGCGCGTCGAACGGTTAACTTATTCAAGACACTTAGAAAATTTCTAAGGAAAAGATGAGGAAAATCTCCACGCAGGTCAGATATAGGTAAAGTTTAGCCATCCTACTAAGTGAAAGTGACGGTCTTACCCGCACAATCACGAAAGAGGAAGCAAAACTTTAACCTATTATCTACCACGTTGAAAGGTTAACTTATCCAAAGTACTTAGGAAATTGCTAAGTTAAACTAGAATATGCACGAGCGAATCATATATTGTTTATGCGGCAAAACGAGTGCCAAATTAAGCTATAATATGCATGAGCAAGTCATATAACGTTTATAAAGCAAGTCATCCAGTGAAAGTGGCGGTCCTACCCGCACAAATATTTATATTTCATAAAAATTCAAACATTACAAAATGGCCGGGTATCTACCCGCCTACAGAAATATAAATCTATCCTAACGGTGGGAAGAGATCTAAAAGATCAAGCTTCAGGACCACTCCCTCCAAACCCGCTTGTACTCGCACCATCAGTTGGCTGTGGCGGTTCAAGGAAAATCTTGAGAATGGTTAGTCCATCATCAGCAGCAGCAATTTCGTTCACCTTCTCCACCACCGGATGCGGGAAGGCAGCATATTGGTTCACTGCTTGGTCATAGGCAGCTTCAGTGCCCATGTCATAAAGAGGGAAGTTGGAAGGAGGGATACCCTTCTCAACAAACCCCAGACCAAGCAAGAAACCAGCCTTTTCCCCATCCTCATGAGAAGCGTTGAGGGCTGCGCTCATGGCATCGTCATAAGATGTGTCCGTGAAGATCCGATGCACAACCTACAAAACAAAAATACAACTATCAAAACCTTTTCTAAGTACAAAGAAAAGCGTAAAGATATTATGAAGCTATGCATACCTGCGACAACGCTTCTCGTAGAAGCCATTCCTTGGTAATCAGAGCTTCTTGGAGGGCAGCTTGAGCTTGGTCACGGGCGCGTTCGGCTTCATTTTTGTTAAGGTTGGCAAGCAACACTTCCTTAGCAGCAGCCTCTTCAACGCCCTTCAGCTTACGCTCAGTGTGGTCAAGCATGCCCCTCTGGTCCAAGATCTCTTTGAGCTTCTTGGCATCTTCCATGGCCAAGGCGTCATGAGTCTGCTGGAGCCTCTCTAGTTTGGCTTTGAGCTCCACATTCTCGACGCGCAGAGGCTCAGCAACAGCTTCAGCCTTGGTGGCCCTCTCGGTCGCGTTCCGCGCAGTTTCCTTAGCCAACCGAAGCTGTTCGTTAACAGCTTGGGTAGCCTTGGAACGGGCCTCGAGACGGGCCTGAACTTCAACCTCGAGGGCCTTGAAGGCCTTCTCCTTTTCCGCAGCAACGGCGGCAAGCCTCTTATTCTCCTCCCGGATAGCCCGCGCCTGAGCCACTTCCAGGCTACGCGCCGTCTTTAACTTGTCGTTTTCACGACAAAGTAACTCGACGCGCGGCTGCATCCGGGCAAGGAGGATTCGGAGCTCATTGGTTAGCCTACCCTCCTGGTAGCTAGCCATTGCCTCCCCCAACGCACCGCTTGGGGCGGCGTAGCGCGCCCATTCGACGCAATGCGCAGCAGTCCGGAGGGTCGTTCCCCGGCAGATACTCCACCGAGGAGCGTACACCTCGTTGGAATCGCGAACTGCAATAAAACAAAAAACAGTTAGAGAGAAATGATAAAAGGGATATAGGCCAAAATAACCCTACGCACCTGTAGGGTCGACAATAGGCCGATAGCCACCAAACCCATCACCTGAACCTAAGGGATATCCAACCAAAAGGTCAGGGATACTGGAAGGAGGCAAGGATTGGCTAGACACCCCAACTCCGAACATACCTGAAGGACCGGCCGTAGTCGCCGGCGCCGGAGGAGGCATGGTGGAGGCCGCCGCGGTGGAAACAAACGGAGGTGAACTCACCGGAGGTGAACTCACAAACGTGGCCGTCGCTGCGGAAGAACCCGCAGAAGAAACCACCGCCGGCTCAGTGAAGGATTCCGTGAATATAGCACTGACAGCCGTCGGAAATAACGTTACAGTTGGAACAGTTGCCTCAACAGGATGAGCAACTGAACCAATGCTGCAAACAGGCGCAGCCGCCTGGTCATCGCCTCGGGTAGGTTGACCAAACCTACCGTCATGGGTCCAGAGCTGCTCCTCCCCGCATCACCTTGGAATGCAGTTGCATCCACGCCTGCATAAAGACAAGATATTTAAATACAATGGCGGAAAGATATGCAGTTAAAAGTAAATGAAGTTTGTACTTACGAGTCTTCTTGAGCTTGAAGGTTCGGACAGGCGGGGACGAACCCGATGGAGCCGGCCTCTTCACGCCGGTCACCGTCGTCGTCCTAGGCTGCTCGGAGGTGACAGCTGTCTCAACCTCCGGAGCAGTGGTCTCACCATCACCAGGGTTCCCCGCCGCCTCTTCACTTTCGGTCTCCGACTCAGACCGGTTCCCCTGATCGGCAGTGGAGGCAACCTTCGCCTTGCCCTTCCCGCCAGCAGCCTTCTTCTTCCTCGCGAAGAAAGGACCATCTGCGGATTCCTCATAAGAAGATGACAAAATTAGAGGAATTCCAGCAGAGGTTTGAGCATTGAGAGGGCGAGGGTTAAATAATCTTTTACCTGGCCGCGTGGCGCTCAGTATCACGTGGCCCGGCGGGTAGACCTCCACAAACCGATCCGCAGTTTGCTCAAGGATGGGCAACTCGTTCTCATCAAGAGCACGAGTACCCATCCGAGCGGGACCACCGCTCTCCCGCGGCTGCAGAAGATATTGCAAGTTGTTTCCCTCTGAAAATAAACAGAAACAGTTAGAAGAAAAACCCTAAATCAGCAAAAAGATATGAAGCATACCGTAAGGGATAGAGTTCAAACCGTATTCGAGGACGATAGGAATCTGTGGCGCCACTGCCTCGGCATCCTTCCACACCCGGCTCATCCCGAGCATAACCATCCCGGACTCCGCAAAGCGGTAAACCGAAGTCTGGATACGGGAAATCTTGGAAAACCATTCCGCCTCCTGGTAGTTAGAGGCGTGAAGGCTCGGAAGTGCTCTCCCATTCTTGAATGTCATCGCTATGGGGACGACACGGGCAGAGATGTAGAAGAACTCTCGCTTCCAAGACCGAAGACTGCGCTCGGTAGCACAGATCTTCAAACCCTTGATCCAGGTGACCAAGGTGTACCAGCCTTGGATGCACCTCCAGGAGTAGAAGGTCATCAGGCGGTCGACATGGGGCTCCACACCCAGAATGAGACACACCCATTCAAAATGGCGGATCTTGGCGATCGCCATTGGGTGTACCTCCGTCAGGTGCACACCGTGTCTTTCCAAAACACGGTATACAAACTTCGTCAATGGGAACCTGAGATTCCCATAGACGAAGAATGCAGCATATACCCCTATCTTGCCCTTGGGGGCATCGTACACCGTCTGATGAGGCTCAGGAAACTCAGGCTCGAAAGGCTCGAGCATGAACTTCCTGACGATGTACTGATACTGGTCGACGGGAAGAGCACACTGGCACTCGCCAGCAGTACTCTTATCGTCCTTGTCAGAAGTGAACATCAGATTCTCGGTGTATACCTCGGACTCCTCGGCAGTAGCCTCAGCATCACGAATGGAAGACATATTTTGGAGGTATGAAAGAGAACGATTTCAGGAGAATGCTCGACGGAAAAGTTAGAGTATTCGCCGGAAATCGCTTAGAAGAAGGAAGTGAAACTGTGAGTTGAGATGCATCCTCTCCTCCCTTTACATACTCATCGCAATGAATGCGATGAAATTAATGCGGAAGAGAGAGGAAAACGCAGGTGCAATGAAACTATGACACGTGGAAAAAGCAAGCTGGCAACAGCTGTCGACAGGACGCGCGCCGTAAACTTCGCGGCCACGCGCCCAAAAACTCGCGCCCACGCGCCTGAAAAAGCGTCTGGAATGACCATATACTGTCACGTCGCCATAACTTCCTGCACGTCCTGAAACTGTCAGAAGAAACCGTCGGACGACGCAACCGTCCCTTCAACAGTTTAGACTGTTCTTATCCTTTCACCAACTCTTCGAATTTCAAAAAAATTCAAAAAGATTCAAAAAGATTCAAAAGTAAGCGGGACTATACCCCCTTACCTTGGTAACCAAGTAACCGTAAGACAGGTGCGGGTACAGTGTTCAGGCAAAACCCTTCACATATCTAGCACCAGTAGGGAATTGAAGCCAATAATACCTCGGCAACCAAGTAACTATAACACGGATGCGGGAACAGTGTCAAGGCAAAACCCTTCACAAACTTAGCACCCGCAGGGAATTGAAGCCAGGAATACCTTGGAAGTAAAGTAACTATAAGACGAGTGCGGGTACAGTGTCAAGGCGAAACCCTTCACATACTTAGCACTCCGCAGGGAATTGAAACCAAGAATGTTCTTCTGGGCCATGCTTGCGGAAACGGAAATAACATCCCCGCATAGCGGGAACGTTGAGAACTAGATTGTTTGAAGCTCCAAGATGGAATTGGTTTAACATAATTGATCACTATGTTTAAAAACTACCAAAACCTCATGGAGAATCTACAAGTGGAACTCAACGCTCCTGACTTGCGAAGAGGTTACAGACCTACCCGCATCATACCCAAAGATCAAGCAGAAAAGTCGGGAATTTCTGCACGTGACATTAGGACTTTCGCGGGAAGAATCCTCATGGAAAACCTTAAAAACTAAACCCTTTTCAAAACCCCTGCTTAAGTCCAAAAGTTCACCTCACTTATTAACAATTCATGAGAAGAACATTGGACTGGGGGGACTTGAAGAGGTAGGTCCCAGCAGAGCCCAGTTGGACCCGCAAGACTCACCTTGAACAGGGACGTCTGCGCGATGGGACCCGCAAGACTCACCTTAAACAGGGACGTCTGCGCAGTTGAACCCGAAAGACTCACCTTAAAAAAGGGATGTCTGCGCAAAGACCAACTGGATCTGCAGGACCCACCACGCTCAGAGAGATGACGTCCTTACGCGCAGTACGCAAGCTGTTCCCGCAGGAAAAGCCTCCCAATGGTAACGTACTCCGCCTGTTCCCGCAGCTGCGGATACTAGCCATCAGGGAAGGCTACCCGCACTAACAGCAAGGCTACACGCACAAAGCACTAACTCTCAAAATAATTCAGTAATGTCACCTGAAGAAGGAATGAGCAAGCCGGGAACACTCCCGCCCAAAGCCGGGAACACTCCCGCCCAAATGAGCCAGTCCGTACGCTACTGGAGGATCTTTTGTACTGTACCTGCCAAGGTATGGACAAAAGATCTGACCAAAGCAGCGACAGCTCACTGACAATAGTACGACGAGGAGCACGCTCCAGTACCTAATGTCACTATCAGCCGCTGCCTACTCACCAACCCCTGTCGTGGCACGTACATAGCCTGCAGTTGGTGGAAAAGGAATAGTATACAGCCGGCCTGGTCACTATCAGCCGCTGCCTACCCACCAACCACCAGCATGGCACGTGCGTAGCCCACAGTTGGTAGAACAGGAATATTATACAGCTGGCTGTATCTGCTTGGAAACCTACATTCGGCTATAAATACTCCAACACCTTGGAACGGTATCATCATCTTATATCTTCATATATTATCTGATATCTGCTCTAGTCATTTCTCTTAATATACACTTATATTCAAGAGCAATCTAGTCTGATTCTCACGCCGGAGGATGGTCACAAGGAGGTACCCCCCCTTCTCAGTGACGAGCTCACGGTATCTGTTTTGCAGGTCATCAGAAGAATAACCATCTTGTCGGACCTAACCCTCGTGGGAAACATCTATTTAACCCCCAGGTTTTCCAAAATTCTGAATGCTTGTATTTCATATTGATATCATCAACGAGCTAAAGTTTACTTTTGTAGTTCTTGTTTTATTTTTTATTGTATTTAATTTAGTTTGTATTTCACATGGGTGGATCGAAAAAATAGAGAGAATAATTATAATGCATTGGTTAAAGTATAAAAAGAATGGTTTAAAGAAAAAAAAAAGTATAATAGGTTGATTGTATAAAACATTTGAAAAGGTTATAATACGTTAGTTAAAAATAAAAACTAGATCTATTTAATTAATAGTTTTTAATTACACAATTTTGATAAATAAGTTTTCAATCAAAAGTGTGTTCCCAAAATGAAAAAAGAAACTTAACAATATTAAAAACATTTGAAGTACGTTACAAATTGAAGGTTTAAACTTTAAACGTAGAATCCATATTATTGATTATGCTTCCGTAAGCACCAAGCATATAAATTAATTTGCACTACAACTCTACAAGACCATATTGTCAAACCCAAATTTCAAGAACAAATCATATAAATATATATATACAATAAAATGAATTAACAGCATAAAAAATTGACAGAATTACAAATTTTGTCCTTTAAAATAAGACGAATTACGGTTCGTGTCCTTTTCTAAGTTTCCTTGCAGGCGGTGTACTTTAAACATTTTTTTCCTGCACGTTATGTCCTTTACGCTAACTGGGTTAGAAAAACTCAGTTAAATACCCTCACGTGAGGCGCATGTGAGGGTATTTTTGTCTTTTCGTCTTTCTGACTCCATACTCTTTCCACTGTTCCTCTTTCTCTCTCTAATCTAAACCACCGGAAACCACTGCCTTTTTTGCAGGTGGTCACCTTCTCCGGTCACCATCAAACCACTGTTCCTCTTCTCCGGCACCATCTCCGGTCACCTGCCCCCATCCAACCTCCGGCAACCACTGCCTTTTTTGCAACCAGCCACCACCACCGTTCACCGCCACCATAGCTTCGCCACCAGCACCATCAAACACTTAAAACTTAATGTATCTAGGATGCTCCCCGAAGTACCCAGAGATACCCAAACGCAACCAACAACCACTGGCATTACCTGACATTTATAGACAAGTACCCAAACTGATAGCGACATTCCAAAGTATCCGAATACACATAAAACATTTGAAACCCAATCGGTGGGCCAATCCTAATACCCTAACACAATTACAAAATATAGCAACCTGCTCTGAATTCATTACCAATCAATTGCCACATTTGGTGGTAAGTTCGTTCCAATTCATTACCAGTCAAAGTTTGGGCATCGAAAACCGAAAAAACCGTGACTAAACCTTCCAATTGCAGAGAACAAGAGTATGGGGGTGGTCGTGTAGATTGGAAGAGGGTTTGGGTTTGTTGGTAACGTCGGCGTTAGCGATTATTGTTCGGAGATTATTATTATTATTATTATTATTATTAGATAAGGATAAGAATTTGGGTCGGCGATTGGAGAAGAGGGGGGGATTGGGGTGGGTGAAGCTGGGGGGATGTCGTGTTTGGGTGGATAAACCACCGCCACTGGCGGGACCTTGAGTTAGGTTTAGGAGATACATGCTTCCTGTCGCCGGCCGGAATGGATTTGGTGAAAGGGGAGGTGGATATGGCGGTGAACGGTGGTGGTGGCTGGTTGCAAAAAAGGCAGTGGTTGCCGGAGGTTGGATGGGGGCAGGTGACCGGAGATGGTGCCGGAGAAGAGGAACAGTGGTTTGATGGTGACCGGAGAAGGTGACCACCTGCAAAAAAGGCAGTGGTTTCCGGTGGTTTAGATTAGAGAGAGAAAGAGGAACAGTGGAAAGAGTATGGAGTCAGAAAGACGAAAAGACAAAAATACCCTCACATGCGCCTCACGTGAGGGTATTTAACTGAGTTTTTCTAACCCAGTTAGCGTAAAGGACATAACGTGCAGGAAAAAAATGTTTAAAGTACACCGCCTGCAAGGAAACTTAGAAAAGGACACGAACCGTAATTCGTCTTATTTTAAAGGACAAAATTTGTAATTCTGTCTAAAAAATTAAATAAAATAGGAAGGAGATCGAAGTCCACTTTTCATGAAGTAATATATAATCAAGAAAACAAAAACCCTTTTCTTCTTCAGCAAAACACGCATCAAGAATCAAACCAGAAGCTTACACACCATCATCAATAGCTAGTAATTTAATAAAGTCAAAGATGGCATTGGTTGACTTTCTTGGTTGTATGAATACGAAGCAAGTTGTTCATCTCTATGGCTTTTGCCAAACTTTGGCAACCAGTCTTGGAATATAATTAACTTTCATGTAAAAGTGAAACCAAGATCGAACTTTGGGTGGGAAATGGCCCTACACTTGCTAAAACAAATACTAACAAATATACTAATTAGGTGACTAATTCCAGTTAAATAAGACACTGGTCAGTGGTCAATAACTAACTATATAAATTAGTCTAATTATGTTTCTTCTAATTGGATATATTAATTAGGTGACAAATTAAATGGACCAGAAGTGGACGAGTTGGATAGTGAA
This sequence comes from Bidens hawaiensis, assembly GCF_021521415.1. Lineage (NCBI taxonomy): Eukaryota > Viridiplantae > Streptophyta > Magnoliopsida > Asterales > Asteraceae > Bidens > Bidens hawaiensis. The sequence goes on from NW_027494589.1 coordinate 29,689, forward strand.
TCAAATAAGTCACGTCAAGGTCTAACATTGTTATATATTTAAGAGATATAATTTGTGTACCATGTACAAACTTTACATGAAAATTAATAAAGGATAGAAAGAACTTAACTAAAATCTCTTGCTTTCTGCAACAGACGACGTTAAACATAATACAGTGAATGACATGTTTGTTATCATAACTATCTACATTTATTTATGCTAAAGTAGATTGTTAGTTAGGATATGGTAGTGGATGGGCTACAAATTGCCACACGTGGCGCGCAGTCAGTAAGGGGTGAGAATTTATTTTTGGGGTGTAATGGTGTAGGGGCTACAAATAGTAATATGTGTGTGTGTTTATAACACACACATATGAATATAATAATAATATTTCCTTTCTTCCTTCCGGCGACAAAATCCTCCCGCCCCGAAATCGCTCTTATCGCCCATCACGAATGGCCTTAAGAGATTCAATGGGGAAATTATTTATTTTAAGTCTTATATAAGATGTAAAGTAAAGTTGGAAATGAAATGAAATGGCTTGACATTCCATTTACATATTTAGTTTCAGATGACGCACTTTTAAATTCCACATACATTAATGATTGAAAAAAACTTGTCATTAAAAATAAAGAGATTTGACGCGACGATTATTGAGTATTATAAGAGAATGAATCACATATTTGTTATTATAACTATTTACATTTATTTATGCTATAGAACATTGTTATTTATGAGATTCAAAAATCTGTGGAAATTAACAAATTTAAGTCTTATTATGTAAAGTAAAGTGGGTATGATATGGCTTGACATTCCATTTACATGGTTTGAGAAAGGACGAGCCTTAAGATCGTGAACAAGATTTTTGAGTATTTCACTATTTCCGAATGTTGCTTATCAAGCTACTAAGGCACCTTAATTAAATACCAAGAAAAGTGAGATTTGAAGTACATTTTTGTTTATTTTTAATTAAAAATCAACATTAAAAACATGGCATGAGTAGCCATTGAATTTGGACCAACGTTTTATTTGGATTTAGGACTAAAACTCTATATATCCTGATACAAAATAATGAAAATATAACATGTACATCTTCTTATAGACTATGAGGTAGCGGGGGAAAAAGACAGTATAGAAAAGGGAAAAAGGCAAGCATAATTATGAACTAACTTTAAAAGTAAACAAGTCCATTAATATCATTTACGTTTAAAACAACATTCAACTTTAAAAGAGAGCTATTGAACATAACGGATATGACATGTACAAAGCGTTACATACTTAATTAAGTAGAACATGAAGAGGGCTCCCCTAACTATTTATCAACAAAAATCAAGCACTAACTATTAATAATCAACAAAAATCAAAGTGGTAACATCAAATAACATCTCTAAAGCCTAACTCAGAGTGGTGGTGGTATCCTCCTGTTGGTGGAGGTAAAGGTGTAATAGGGGTGAGCAATTGGAGGGTAACCGATAGGCATGCTAAGTATGTAGCGGTGGAAGTGCGACGATGGTGGAGGTGCTTCAACGGGCGGTCGTTACCACTAGTGGCATGAATCGTTGTGGGAGAGAACTATCATTGTTTATAGTTTTATTGTCACTAGATGTCGATAGTTCGTTGATAATTACATGCGGTGAACGAATAATGTTGGAAATATTACGTCGATGTTACTCCTTTGCTTAATATTGTGTAATCCTGTTGATCTATCATTTACTTATTTAGAAGCTCGAGTTAAACTAATTTTATCAAGTATGAGCTTTAACTTGAGCACATCAATGAACCAAACTCATCTTAGAAGTTACAAGGGCCTAATAATTACTCTCGAGTTTTTTCATTGCCACTGTTATAATTTAAAATTGTGAATAACGCTTAGTGTTGAGTCGTATTTAAATTTTTACATATACTATAATTTTTTATTTATCAAACATTATATTTATTTAAAATAAGTTTGGTTATCGAAAATATATTTTCAATTACATAATCACGTTTTTTTCAAGCCGAAATTAAGACAATACTGAAGCCTATCAAGTTATCAAGTCAAGCTCAAACTTGACTAGACATGTTGCATGTACCGTGAAAACTTGTCTAGGTGTCATATGGAGCTCAACTCAACTTTTATTGTATGCAACCCAACTATAACTTGTAAAACTTGGAGCAAGACCAACTTGAAGGACCCGAAAGGTTAATACGAAAAGTATTAAGGGTGGTACGGAAGATCTTAAGGGCGGTTTGGTGGAGATCCAAAGTTCAGTGACCAAGTTGAATAATTTGGTGTCATAGTTATATTTTACTTATTATTAAATAAATTAGAAGTCTAGTTTAATTATGTTTCGTAGTTTGAGTAGGATTAGAATTGTGAGTGCTATATAAACTCATCAAAAGGTTTTATTTGCGTAGAGTAGAGAAGAGAGTAGAGAGAGTAGAAAGTATTTTGTTCTTGTTTTCTATTAATGAAAAGAGTCGCATAAACGTTTTATGCAATATCGTCTTTGGTGTTCTTGATTTACTTGTCTAAGGTTTAACATAACTGACAAGTCTATAACTTTCAATTTCCTATGTAGCATAGATGATATCTCTGACTGTGTTAGGTGAATGCTTGATAATTTCTACTTCTTCTATATATCATATAATTCAATGAAATTTGGTATTGAAGTAATTTTGTGAATAGCTTTTATTCTAATCTACACGTATAAACATGAAATGTATGTTATGCAAACATACATTATACATATCATGTAGATACATATTTTCTGATATGCATTATATTTAGACTAATTAAAATTCATTTAGCAATTATATATCCCTATAGTATATTTAGACGCTGGTTTGAAAGTTTCTTCTAACAACATTTAGCAATCTAAATATACTAACATAGCACACACAAACTCCAGTTCCAAAGGTTGTTAGACATGTATATGTTTACTATTCTAACAACATTATCCTATCTTACAAACAACATATTTTATAAATATATAGCTAGACTAGATCTGGATAATATTCTAAGTTTCTAACAATATTTTTCTATCCCACACGCTTTACATGTTTTAATATATTAATTTTCGAACTCTTCAAGTTAATGAAATCTTCTTTTGTAAAAAGACATATTTGGCGTGTATATGAATTTCGGTAGCAACTATATGTATATATTTCCTCAACATTATTTATAATATTTAAATTCATAATTTTCTCTTCTGATATCACATGTTAATTAAATTATAGCAAAGTAATGAATTTTTAATATATCATCCTAAAGATCAGCTCAACAATTCTAATAGTCATTTGACATATATCTATGATAAACTGAAAAAGTTCCGGTTATTTTTTAAGTTGAAAATTGAAATGCATTTGTGTCAAATGATGTTTAGACAGATTATTAGAGTAATCTTTACGAAGATTATCAATCTTTAGTAACAGGCAAAACGGATTTTCGGTATATAACGTCTAGATTATCATACGGTTACTTTGAAGTTACTTATTCAAAAAACAAATAATTATATTTTACTTTTATTTATTTTATTAAACTTACGTTTTTCTCTTATAACTTTCGTTTTGTGGTTATTTTTTCTCTCAACATGTTGTATGACCTTTTTGTTACAACTTTTTTTTTTTAAAACAGAATTGTATTAAAAAAAATTGATTATTTTTATCATAAGCTATACGAGAGCTAGAACCGATTCTGGCTAAGCTGCATAACCGGAACCGGTATGAGTATTCGTTATTGGTGGTATCATAACGGTACGTTGACAAACCGAACCAATTCCGGCGAACAACGTTGGTACTTGCATTGGTGACCAATACCGATATGGTATACTATGGTTTTCAATTGATGTAAACCAAATGTCGACATTCTTTTGATCATATCAAAACTCTTTTTTTTTTCTCTTTCAGTTGCTATAGCGAGTGACTATATCATATCAAACCGAGCCAACACGTAAAGAATTCATGTCGTATCAAATGGGAAATCCAACTTGTTAGGTTAAAAATAAAGTTCAATTGAAATTAACTAAAACATGAGTGGCAATTATAAACTTTTTAGGGTGTATTTTTACATGAATTAACCAATTCATATGAAGTAGAATTATATATATATCCTCTAAGATTAGCTTCTTTTCTTTTAATGACACTTACATAAACCTATGATAACATATTAACATTACAGGTTCAGTTAGTTTTTCAAGCAGATGCACATGCACTCAAGCAGTGAAAATAGTGTATTAAAGCAGATCTTAAGCAAGCAAAAAGAATTATAGGCAGCAGTGTTTAATTTGACTTTCAAATTTATTAAATATGTTTCTTTATAATAATAATAATAATAATAATAATAATATATAGTTAAAAAGGAAAAACAAAATCAATCTTAAAAAAGACTATGCAAAAGCTTAAGCAACGCGGATCGGAGCCACTATGGAATTTAGAGGAGTCAAAATTTTGTTGAGAGAGCACTTGGTGGGCTTTGACTCGGTGCCAGATGGCCTAATTTTAAAGGCTGGCAAGTTCGACGAAGGCCAGTCATATGTCAACTCTTTGACTTATTGAAATTTTAATCTATTCAAATTTCAAGTTTCAAACATATGATTAGTTTTGCAACAAACTACGTAACTCTTTTACACCTAATTGCGCTATGATTTATTATTATTATTATTATTATTATTATTATTATTATTGTTATTATTGTTAAATAACCAACAAAAACTTATTAAAACTAGCAAGATGCTAGAACCGTCAAATACAACCACTAAACACGAAGGTAAAGAAAGAAAATTCAAACTAAGTTTCACCACCAAAAGCAAAACCATGTAACACTAACATCGAATTACAACCGAAACCTATCAATCCTCTCAAGTTAACCCTCTTTTTTTGAAGCTATGCTTGATCCAAAGGTAACTTAGCGATTTAATCTCTTCGTGTATACTTTGGACATGAATTGAGGCCCCATTGTGGACTAGATCGTTTCGTTTCTTCCAAAGGCACCACATTGTAACTAGGCAAATCGCATGAAAAACTTTTGCTAAATCCTTTAGAGCTGACATGTACCCATGAAGCTCCACCAAATCTTGAACACTAAATGCGAAAATCGGAGGTACCTTGCACAATTGGGAAATCAAGCACCACACCTTTTGAGCTTATTCACACAAAAAGAAAATATGGTCTGTCAATTCCTCCTCCCTACCACAAATGGGGCACTCGGTTGAACTTACCGGAATGCTTCTCCTAGCCAGAGTTTCAAAGCTCGGCAGTCTATTAAGCACAACTCGCCAAGCCACAAACCCACGTTTTTCAGAATCCAATTGTTCCATTCAAAAACATAGACGAGCCTGACTAATTCTTTTCCACCAATATGCTTTTAAGATTGCGGACGGAAAACTCACATGTGGGGTCACCGCACCAAAATATTGTCCTTACCGTGCTCGAGTGACACCTGTTGAAACATGGTTGCAACTCCCTAAACTCTTCCAAGAGAACCGGACCCACCGGGTTTCTACTCCAATCCCATCTTTCACAAATCACCCCATCCACCATGATTTTATTATTATTATTATTATGACGGTGCCATCACTACTTTGGTAGGTGGTCGGAATTTTACCTTTAATTCACCTAAGGGTTATTTCTATTTAACGTCATGTGTTTGAATCTCACTCATGTGTCATATTTCCATTTAAAGCTTGGGTGAAACACCACTAGATGGACTAACTCTCACGACATCGAACCCTCGTGAGAGCTTTCCAAGAGTTTAGCCAAGTGTTTTTAAACATACTATGACTCATTCTCCAAATTGGAGAGCCTCGATGATCCACTCTGGTCAGACTATGTTGCTTAACTGGGCCCACACTGACTTTGGAGTTTGGTTTGGGCGTTCACCCTGGAAACCATACCGTCGACTGTTACTTGACGGTCATTGTACCATCACAAATTCACAATAGCATAATCTCTGGCGTAACACACAGTGGGACGAAACAGGGTGGGCTCGGGATCCAAACTGACAACCTCGCGAGGCCTAGCTCAATTAATTTATTGTTAACATCCACCAAAAATAATGTAAATAGTGATCGAACTTGAATCTACATTGAAAAAACACGAACATTCCCCCGCAAACTATTTAAAAACTATCTAACTATTTAAACTTCCAAATTATGAATTAAAATATATTTAAATTAACACTTTCGAAATACTCCCTTCAACTTCCACTTTTTTCCAAAACTGACCCTTAACTTTATTGATAGCTCCCAATACTATGGTCAATATGGAGATCTTATTTTCCTAGAGAAAATATACATAATTAACATATTTTCACTGGATAAACTTAAAGTTTTTAAAATCACTATCAGGTTTTCAAAACCATAGCCAAACATGTTAAAAGGTTTATAACACGGGATCATAAAGTGTACACTCATTGAACAAAATTTTTAAAAAACCTAAAAGTTACATCTCTATGTAAACCTTAATACAACCTAAACTTTGAATATCTCACTGGGATGTGTCTGATTTTCAAGTTGTAACCAGTCACATCATCGCATGTGGCAACTTAAATCTCATCATTATTTAAGTAAAATTTGGCGCATTTTACACCGTTTGTCATTACGCTATACAAAAAGTTCATTTTTTTTCGTTCACAAGCACCATAAATTGGTCATTGGATGTATTCTTCTGGATTTTAAACAATAAGTTAAAAATTAATTATGGGAATGCTTTGTAGATTGACGAAGCCAGTGTTTCTTCATGTTAAATATAATGTTTTAAATTGTAGAATGAAGATGCATTTTCTTGTGCAATTCGGTTTTTATCATAAACACAAGTTGTCCAATCTCAATTTTTATTAAGTTATGGACTACACAACATGGGCTGCCTTACTAAAATATATTTGGGCCACTCTGGGTTTACAGTAGGTTAATGGGTCTGATCCATTTTTCTTGTGCAATTCCACTTCAAATTTAAAGGATGAGAAGGTGACAATAAATCTTTCTCCACACCTTTGGGCTCTGATCCATTAGACTGTAAACCCACAGCAGCCCAAATATATGTTTGGCATCTCACATCTGGCAGCCCATGTTGTGTGGTCCATAATTTAATAAAAACTAGGAGAACCAAGAACTTGTCTTTACAAACAAATTTCGTGTTTCTATCGGCTTGCTAGTTCGTTCCTTTTATGAAATATCGCCTTTAAAAAATATATAATAATAGTAATAATAATAAAAATAACTCAAGTACAAACACTGTTATGATACATACCTAGTTACAAAAGTAAATACATCTCCATTCTACAATATACAACATTCTATTTCATTTACATTTTGAAGAAACATTGGCCTATAAATCTACAAATAGGCATCATTTCCATATTATTATTATTTTTTGTATATAAGTTACACCCAATAACTTCAATATTCTTATGACTAGTTTCCTAGAGTATCACTTGCACCTTTTTAATAAATATTGTTAGCAAGTATATTTTTCTTTGAACTATCTTTTTCTCCAAATGTTCATTCTTCATCTACAGAAAAATCAGGCTCTGCTGGCTTCTGTAACGCGCTAACACTACTTGCTTTGGACCCCGGCAGCAAGCTCCCGGCCCTCCTACTCGCGCTATGACTCACAGCCCCAACCATTTCACCAATATGCATAACCGGACTCGCCTCCCGCTCATAATCTAAACTCGCAAAACTCTCTCGAGCCAGAAGCTCACTAGCATTCTTCCTCCGTTTATACCTCCTCCACGCTGCTTGCACAAAACAAGCAGCCCATGTCCGCCACTGGTGGCTGTAAAACCGAAACTTATGCCGAAGCTGTTTACTATGCAATCTCCTATATTGTGACGCCACGAATTTCAAATCTTCTGCTATGAGAGCAAAAGCTTCAACTTCAGAAATTGCTTTCACGGTTCGTGTAGACGACGGGATCACCACACTCGGCCGTGGGTCCAGGGCCCATGTCAGCAGCTCCTCCCCACAGAAGTCACCTGGCCCGATTCTGCATGAGTTGAAAAACCCGGTCCGGCCCCCGTTTGTGGTGTATGAGTCAAGGTTTCCTCGGATTATAAATAACATTTCGTTCACTGGATCACCCTCCCGAACCAAACACGTGCCTGGTGTACATAACGCCGGTTTTAACCGCTCACAGATCGCATCCAACATCCGTCCGTCCATTTGATCAAACAACGGGACCTGAATCATCAAAAACTCATTCTATGATTAATAATGTTGCACAAGTGAGCAACTATAGATTTTTTATTTCACATGTGAAATGAAACTTACCCGTCGAACCAGGTCGTAGCAAAGGTGTCGTTTAATATCTCGTCTAAGGTCTAAAGGAAGACCTTTGAGAAGCGACTCTTCATCAACTCCTCGAGTCGCCACCCATTTGTACTGATCGTATCTCCGGACAGCCAGCCGGAGCTCTGGAGGCAGCTGGCGGTGGCGCATCCATTGTTCAGTGTCGGTTCTCCGGATCCTCCATTCTTCTAATCGAACCGTTGTTGATTGAAGATAAGTCTAAGTGCATTTTACACAGTTAGTTTACATTAGATAAAATATATAACTCAGGGTCTATTGTACTCCTATAAATAATTGATAAATAATATACAATACCTGCATATTCCCGATCAACAACGCGAAAAGAACTAGACCCACGGTGGCTATTATTATTGCAAAAATGATCTCTCCGACATAAGTACTCGTCGACAAGTTTTGTCCTAAAGAACTGTATATATTCATGGGACAAAAACATCAGTAAACTTTGGTTATATATAAACTATTTATGTTGGACAAGAAAGTTACCTTAAATTCTTCAAGCCAAACCAAAGACAGTAGAAGTACTTATTAAAGAACAAAGCCGAAGTAACTTCCGATGTCACAGCTTCATCAAAGATGCCAAACGGATAAAAACCACTTGTCGGAAAACATTTTGCCGAGACATTACTTGACTGGAACCAAGTTTTTCTGTTCGGATCATTAAACCGTTCACAGTCGAAGAATTTATCCTCACAGGTTTTATCCTCAATAAGGCATACACTTCTCCAGCAGGATTCTTGTCTCTCGATGGACAGAACATACCAACAAGCTCCTATGACCTGCATCAACAATAACGTTGGAATCATGTTTTGTTAATTAAGGTTGTTAATATGAATATATGATTATAGTCTGTTTTACATGGCTTGCTAATATGTAAAGCATCAGATTATAAGCAGCTCCAGCCCATGCTGTTTCAGTCACAACTCCATTAGCATCGACTATTTGTGATGTTAGAGGGAATATAAGATAGAGCCGCGGAAGGTATTGAAAGATTATAATAAACCGAAGCACGTTTTTCGTGTTAGCCATGGTTGAACCACTTAAGTTTGGTATAATCAGCCAGATTAGCAACTGCAATAGTCACAAAGAAACAATTATTAGAAGAACTATTTATTTCATTCGAAGAACTATTCTCACGACCAGACCGGACTAGCCGGTAGGAACTCGTCCGGTTAAGCATATTTAATCGTTCCACATTTGAATCGACCGGTTAAGTATCAGACCGAATTTCCAATGATTTAAATTTTAATTTTTTTTCTTCGAAATCTCAATTTATGAATCATTTATTACTCAAGGCTACATAATTTATTTATTTTAGTCCTAATATTTTATTGAAATTGCAAATTCACATAGAACACAAAGTATTTTCATATTTTATCTTTAACACACACACACATACGATCTTTGGTCCGACCAGTGAACCAGTAAGGCGACCACGGTCAGATTCTGAAAACATTTAATATAAGTATAAAAACGCAAATACCTGAGGAAGAGGCAAGGCTGCAATGAGGTCAATACATAGACGCCCTCGGATATACTTTCTAGCAATTTTGTAAGAATCTATAACAAGTTCGCCTCTTCCAAAAACACGGGAAGATGGTGCCACATAAGCGGTGTGAAACCGAATATAAATCTGAATTATATAAAAAACATCAGCTATTGATCTCACAACGGTGAGAATGACCTCGAGGGTGAGCCCGATATTGATGCAGACGTTCTTGGGCCGAACGGATGGCAAGTAAAAGAACAAAGGGTCTACAAATAATGAAACTAAACAGGCTATCAAGAAAATATTGTTCCATTTTCGAATCGTCCGTCCTCGAGGGTCCAATATTTTCTTCCTCACTCTCTCGTAATCTTCCGAGAAAACCCGAGACAGAACTTTTGATTTCAAGGAGTGTTGATTTTCCTCGGGTATTTGTTTGCCATCAAGATTATATTTAACTTTAAATAAGTTGTTATCTTTGTTCATAGATGGAAGTTTTGTCATCCCAGTATTATTATGAGCATCATCTTGAAATCTAACAAAAATACTCAAATTATCAAAAACCACAATAAGTCATAACTAAGTGGTCAAATGCCAACAAGAATTTGACCAAGTCAAAAGTCAAAACAACTGAACAATAACACAATTCAAGAAACTGAGTCACAATTAAGCATAATTTGAAAGTGGGTTATACCTGACGGATCTTGAATTTGCTTGTAACATGATGGTATAGTAAAAAGATTGAATCTTTGAACTGGGTTTCAGTTAAAGAATATCAATCTGTGTTTGTACAGACAAACACGAAGTGGGTTTGCTTGTTTAAGGTTTGCAGACCGCTAAGGAAGAAGACCCATTAATGGTGTTGCTTCAAAAACGATCAAGAATCATGTGAAAGTTAACGAATTTTTGAACTTATTATACGAATATTAAAGTAGTATACTATATATACTACCCTTGTATTTAAACCGGGAAGTCCAGGTCAAAGGTTCTTTGAAAAAGAAACTATATTATAATATTATTATCTTTTGTTATTAATATCTGAGCTAGACAAACAGAGGCTTATTGCCTGGTCAAAAACATAATATTAATCGAAATAAAGTGAAACATGTGACAGGACATGAGGCGTGTAAAGTGAAGTTTCAATAAATTAAAGGTTAATGGTATATATGGTGTGTGTTATATATCCGTGATTTGGAAGACTAAAATTTCATTTTGTGTACACGGGAGACATTTGATTGTGTTTCATGGCCCATAATGATTTGGTGTCGTGTCGTGTCGTGTCGTGTCGTGGTGTAAAATCACTTGAGATTTTTGGTGAGGCTTTTTACCGAACGTATGGCGTGCAGAAAGTTGATGCCAATTGTAGGGTGCTGGCGTAATAACGTTCGAGACACAACTCAATAAATTGAAACTAAGGGGTGTTCGATTTATGAATTTTTTTAAAAGAATTTGAGTAGATTTTGAATAAATCGTTTGCCGGCGGATGTGGTTGAAAGGATAAAAACAACCATAGAAAAGAATAAACCGTGATATGCCCAAAAGATACCAACACGTAGTTTATATCAATCAAAAATATAAAAATGAATAACGACACCAAGGTCAGTGTAGTGTAGGTTAGGTTCGCCACAAAATTTATGTTAAATTGTTGATAAAAAAATTAAATGCAGAAGTGTACTTAACAACAAAAAAACTTTTATGTTCAATTTAAAAATAGAAAAAGAAAAATTAATTTCTTATTCACAAATTTAAATAAAAAAATTTTTGTTCAAACTTAAAAACACAAAATTTTTGTTTTTATAACTCACGAGCTAAGCCTGATCATTAATAGTAGAGCTCAAAATGAATGGAGCCTAAATTTATATTAGACGCGTTTAGACCTTGAAACATTTGAATCATACCCTAAACTAAAAGTTACATAATGAAAAATGTTTTTAATCAATTCAATAGTAAATATTTTCGTAAAACTTACTGATATCACATTCCTACTCTTAGGGCGTGATGTGCTTGAAGTAGTCAAATAATTATTAACTAAAAATAAGCTAATCTAGACACTAAGTAATAATTCTAGACTCTTAAACTACTAACCGGCAAGTGTACCGATCGACTCTAGTACAGCTAAGTAAGTCCGGATATCGAACCCACGAGACTCTATAAATTACGTGTACTAGCTAATTAGACTCAACTACAAGACGTGACTATTTAATAATAATGTTTGAAGGGGGTTTTAAACTAATTATTAATTAATTAAACCTAAACCTAATTAAATAAAATATAATAAACTATTAAAACACTTAGATTAATTCAGATGATGAAAATAACTACCTAGGCTAGAATCTCTAATGTCACGACAATCAATCAAATGGGAAACTTAAGTTATGGAACTGGGATCGTAAAATAGACCCTTGACAGAAAACCCGAACAAGACCCTTGACCTTCAAGAAGACACCTATGGATTTCTAACAAGTTTTAAGACTCACCAGTTTTATAAATTAAGCATCCTTAAGGTTATTTAATAATTTATGTCTAAGTATCTTTATGACGAAATCCTACCTTACAGCGCGGAAATCAAAGATAGTTAAGAAGACTCAATTGACTTAATAGACTAAGCTGACAATCAAACCTAGACGGACTCCTTACGAAGAACTAAATCTAGCAATCCTGACCAACAAAGATCTATCAATAACCTATCACCTTACAGCTTTCTAGGCTAGCAGCTCACTTTTATCTATTTAATTGATTTTATTGTTTCTATGATTTTAATGCATATCAATCATAAAATAGTCAAGAACACACAGTAAATGACCTAACAAAACCCTATCCTATGAAACAATCACCAAGGGTAATGTGAAACAATAAATCCAAGTAAATAAAACCAAGCAATCATACGCATCAATTAATTTAAACTCAACACTTTACTTAGAACATAAAATCCATAACGAAAAGAAATCCCAATCAAAATCAAACCGAACAAAGCTTCATCACGACCTAGGTAGTTTATGAAGTTTAGCCTAGCATCATATATCTAAATCAAACAAAGCAAATAAAACTGAAAACATGGTGAAATAATGAGAAACGAAAGATCAAAGGCGATAAAACCCGTAGTCTTCGATCTTGAACGTAAAGCTCTTCACCGGATGTTCTCGTGCCTTCAAAATCACCAACAAACTCGTAAAATAGCTCCAAGAACTCTCCAAAATCGTCTGGTGGCTTCAGGTTATGTCAGGTTTAAGTTAAAGGTGTTTAAATAGCGAAAATAAGGCCCGGCATTAAGCGAAAACGAAATTAATTAAGGCCAGTAATGCCTAGGCGCCGCGCTAAGGGCATTTGGCCTTCCCCCTTCGTGCGGCGCGGCGTGCTTCTCCATGGGGGCCCGTCTGACTGGTTCTCTGTTCTGGTTCTTCCTGACGTGTTCTGGATCTCCGTTTTGGCTCATTTTGGCTCTTTTTTCGCCCTTTTTAATCACGATCAAATCCCGGAACCTACGACACATAGAAATGTTAGTAGTATACAAATCTCGATTAAAAAAGAACAAAAACTATTAAAATATTAATTAAAAATGAACAAGGGAAACATATATATTTAGCATTATATTAGGACGCGTTCGTTTCACGGAATGAAATGAAATTGGAATTGGAATTTGAAGGAATTGGATTTGGAATCTGGAAATTCCAATAGGAATTGGAATTGAGGGGAATTGAATTTCAAATACATTCTTAATGTTTTCGTTTGACAAATAAAATCAAAAAGTTTATTTTTAACAATGATAACAGCGAAAACATTTTAGTTTATTTATTTTTTGTTTTTTATTTATATTTTGCGTTATGATTTTTTTATTTTTATTTTTTTTTGAATTTTTTTCATGGGTTTTCTATGAAAAGAAAACACTTGTAAAAAAAATAATCTGAAATCCTTAATTTTGTGCTAATTTGTTAATTATATGATTTCAAATGGTAATATGAAAATTGGTTTTTCCGGGGGGGGGGGGGGGGGAGTGGGTTTATGACAAGCAACCAGGGGGGATACGTTTAGCCTGACCCTAAAATCAATTGTAAATAACTAAATACTACTCCGCCCAACAAATTGTCAAAATCCAATGGCATTTTACATAGTATTCTAGTATTTTGGTCACAATAATAAGAAAAGGAGAATGACATGACATCAGTAAATCAAAGATTAAATAATACGTTATACGGATGCTTACGAAGTTAGTATCAATATGTTTTCTACAAATTAACCATCAAATAAGAAAAGGCTTGAATACTAGGAATCCATCAAATCCAACATTAACAAAAATCAAACTTGCACATCTCACCAAAATTATTAATAATTTAATGTTACATTGTAATTATTTGGTATATTATGATGTTATAACTATTAATATGTTAGGTTTTGGTGCAACCAAATGTTATGATCTTTAAAGTTTAATTGTTAGTTCATAAGTGGTATGTTGTGCCTAATTACTTGTACTATACAATAACCAAATATTATCATCACAACATGCGAACAACAGGCTTATGTTAAATCCAATTATTTCCATTCTTTTTCAATTAACTCATTTTCTCATTATTTATGTAACACCGGAAGTTTAAAGGGGGAAAAAAAAAAGACGACCCAGAGTAATAATAAAAGAAAGAGTTGTGTAGGATAGAGATTGCGATAAATCGATAAAGAATGTCGGTGGGTCATTGCCTCTTTCATTTTGTACAAATCCCTCTAACTAATCTACATTTTTCGTTCACAGGTTGAAAGCAGTAGGCAAAAATAGAGAGTTACACGACAATGATTGAAGGCAAAGAAGAGTGTGATTACGGATTTAGGTGACTTTTATAAAAAAAAAAACCTTCTATACGAGTAACATTTCAAACTAAAAAATATGTTGAATACATTGGGAAAAAGTAATAGCCCCAAAAGAAATAGGAGGCCTTGGAGTCGGTAGTTTGCAAGCAACAATACTTGCTTAACTTGTTGAATAGTGATGGAGCTATAAATATGACAGATCATTCATTCCTATATTTTTCATGAACATAGAAAAACATCTTCAAAATTTGAGTAGAATTACCAACGTCCTCAATCGATTTAAGTGGCTTTATGAAAGAAGTAGTGAGTCAAGGTGGCTCGATAAACTTATGCTACGATCGATAGGAGCCTCATAGTCCTCTAAAAGAGTTGTTTCCTACATTGTTTAGCATACAATTTTTTAAAATAGACAAGGTAAGAGATTGAATCAGTAATCAAAATGAAGGCATCTCTTGGAGTTGAAATTGACTTGTAGCTAAGAGTAGCAACGGGAGATTGAGTTCGATGAACTGCGATAATGTGCTTCTCTTATTAGAGAATGTAAGTTTATAATAGAGAAGATAAGTGAGTCTGGTTGGGTAATGATTTCACTCATTTCAGGGAGTTCAAGGTCCATGAAATTTTAAATATATAAGTTAAAAATCTATTAGTTTTAAATATATAGGTTAATTTATTTTATTGGGTGATGATAAAAAATAGATCATGGAAGCGCTAGACATCAATACAAGTACCTTCATGTCAAAAATTTATGGGGATGTCGTCGAATCAACAAACTATTTACTTGAACGACATAAATTTATAAAGCACCGACTAGCAAGAAACTAGACTAGAAAAACAAGAGAATTACAACACAAGAAATAAACGCATTCGCATAATCTATAATATATATAAACGAAAACTCAAAAATCCTACGTGTCGCGATGTGGTCGCTTCCCTCTTTTATGGAAACCACCAGATTACTTGATTTTTAAATTGAGGCTTCTCATGCATTTGACCCGAATTCACGGGTATGGATCTTACCAAACCCATACAGTCCTTAAACATGTTATAACGTCTCATTAAATTAAAAATTAATTTCATTAAATATTTGATATAAAAATCCTATAAAATAGGGATATGCTAAAAATTAATATTTATTTTTTTATAAAATATGATTTATAATTAAGAAACAATTTTATATTAAAAAAAAGAAGCGGGTCATGAGTTTTACCAAACCCATATAACTTTTAATCCGGGTTATAACATCTAATTTATTTGTGAAACAATTTTCATCATCAAATCCTAAGTATAGTCACCATTTTTAGCTTTTATCCCCCAGTATTTAAACGGATTATATCAATGTATTTATTTATGAAACTATTTCATCATTAAACCTAAGCATATTATTAAGTTGTTTACAATAAATAAAATTAAAATATAAAAAAATATAAATATTAAACACGAAAAAGAAATACAGCCCCCGTAATACGGGGAATAAAAAATCTATAATATATATAAACGAAAACATAAAAATCCTACGCGTCGTGATGTGGTTGCTCCCCCTTTTTTTGGAGTCACCAGATTTGCTTGATTTTTAAATGAAAGTTTCTCATGTATTTGACCCGAATTCATGGGTATGAGTCTTACTAAACCCATATATTCCTTAAACGGGTTATAATATCTCATTAAATAAAAAATTATTCTCACCAAATTATTGATATAAAAATCCTATAAAATAGGATATACTAAAAATTAAATCTTATTTATTTTAAAAAAAGATATATATATTATTTAAATTTAAAAACCAATTTTATAGTAAAAAATAAACGGGTCTTGTGGCTCATCAAACCATAAGTATATTATTAACTTTCATTAATATTATTTATAATTAAAAAAACCAATTTTATAGTAAAAAAATAAACGGGTCTTGGGTCTCATCAAAACCATATAACTTTTAAACCAGGTTATAACATCTGAAACAATTTCAAACCATAAGTATATTATTAACTTTCATACAATAAAAAAATATAAATTAAAAAAAATAAATATAATAACAAATAATATAAAACAACCATGTAATACGGGGGATAAAAACTAGTAATTTATATATATTTCTTGTTTTACAATCTTTTTCTCCCACTTCTTCGTTTTCTTTCACTTGTTTTTCATATTTTGTCATCAATTATAAGGATTTCAGTTCATGAATTTTGTACAATGTTACGGCAGTAATGGGCGGCCATCATGTTGACATTGTAGCATGGACGGCTGCAGCATAAAACAAATAAAATTTTTGTTTGGTGCCCTTCAATATGTAAGGCCCTATAGAGGGATTATTTTTAAAAAATATATGTAAAAATATCATAATCTATAAAATTAATATTTTATCATTTTCATTTTATTGGTTATAAAGTTTTTTTTTACAAACTTAATTTATAATAGATCATGTATTTACTTATTAAATTAAGCTATGTTACCCACAAAAACATATTTAATCATTTATTGTAAATGTGGTTTTTTCTTTAAGAAGAAATTACATTTGATAAAAATGTAAATAAATCTATTTTAACCTTAATTTTTCTTTGCACGTCAGTAGTTTACATATAAATATTTTGATTTATTTTCATAGTTAAATATTAATATATTAAATTGTATATAATGAAATTAAGTATTTTAGTTGATAGGAACAAGGTTTTACACCATGAAGTTACTAATGACTTTTTTTATTTTCATATATACAAGTTACAACGTCACAAAAGATATTGAATAAGTTAAACATATCATATAAAAAATATTTGACAATAAATTAATCATAGAACCGCTAAAAAATTGTGATACTTTTATAAACACTTTTTAGGCTACACCTTTTTTTAGTCATGTAGTTAATAGATCTTAAAAAGAAATTAAAACAATTTGTAATTTCTATTATGAGAATGTAATTTAAGCATGTTTAGGTATAACTTTAATTATTATATTATATATTACGTCATAATTGCTTGTAGGAACTTCGTCATGGTCTTCACTCTTTAGTCTTCACCGCCCATCCCTTTAAGCCGTAAAATTCAAGTTACGAATAAGATGGCTTTCACAACAATAATAAAATATAATCATCAATAAGTCAATAACAATTACGAATACTGATTAAAAAATAATATTATCCATTTATTTAAACAGATTAAGAGAATACACTTGGAACGGGAAAATTAAAATATAACGGCCGGCATCATTACTTTCCTAAATAAAATATCGTGTTTGTATTATATTTCTAAAAGAATATAGTCTTCAAATGAAGCATATGTCCCACTAGGCCTGTAAACGAACCGAACGTTTAGTGAACTGTTCGTAAACCGTTCGGCGGGAAGTTCGTTTATGTTCGTTTATTTAATAAACGAACGAACATGAACACAAAATTTGTGTTCGTTTAATTAAATGAACGAACATGAACACATGTTCCGTTCGTTCATTTATGTTCATGAACATTCGTTTATGTATTAACAGAAAATAATTAAATTTTATCTAAATATGTCATTTGCTTAAAGGTTTTATATTTGTTAATTTGTGTTCATTTATGTGATTTCATATTTAAGTTTGTTTATGTTTGTTTGTGTTCATTCACATTGGTTCATATATGTTTATCTATCTTTGTTTAGTTATGTTTGTTTAGATTTAAACAAACGAACACAAATGTCCATTTTTAGATAAACGCACATGAACATAAATATTTGTTCGATTAATTATAAAGTTAAATGAACGAACACGAATATGCCCTTGTTCTCGTTCATTCGATTCATTTATGGGCTTAATCAATATTCACATTGATGAATAAATCGGTCTTATTCTCTAGCCTCTACCAATTTTATTTGTGTTCGTGAACCGTTCATGAACACATTAATTTTCTTAATGAACGAACACGAACATAAAATCTCGTTCGGTAAGTGTTCGTGAACCATTCGTGAAAACAATATTTTCTTAACGAACGAACATGAACAAGGCATTGTTCGTGTTCGATCGGTTCGTTTACAGAGCCCTAAGTCCCACTGTTATATTTTCCACCTGTTCAAAATATTATTAAATATTAAAACTTAAAACTAAAAATCGTAAGTCAACGTTGTTGGAGAAACAAATTGGACTTGAACTCTAAACTGAGTTGAGTTCACGGAAACGGAAAACTAGAAACAATAATTGGATACGGTGGGGTTGTGATTGGCTTATGGAACACAAGATGCAAATATTAAATTTATAATATTGTGACTTCAATGATTGAAGTTGAAATCGGAAGTTGAAATCGGAAGGTTTGGGTTTCTTTTTAACTCAACTCTTATTCTCTTTTCTTATTATTATAATGAAAATAACTTCAACTATTTATAACCCTAACAATCACACTTTGACTAGAACTAGGAAACTAAAAAGATAAACATAAACATTTAAACAAATAAAACTTAAATAATAATATATATGAATTTTAATCTCCTCCTTATCCTCCCCATGAGATCAACCTAGCCACCCCTCTGTTTATCTTTAACGAATCGGGATTAAATATATCATTGCCCCGGTGGCGAGAATGGAAACAATACGCTTGATTTTAGCAATTGCAGCTAACTATGGTTGGTTCGTTTACCATTTGGACGTTAAATCGGCGTTCTTAAACGGCGAGTTGAAGGAAGAAGTGTACGTAAAACAACCTGGTGGATTTGAAGTTCCCGGGAAACACGGTATGGTTTATAAGTTATGAAAGGCTTTATACGGTCTTCGCCAAGCTCCACGAGCTTGGAACGAAAAACTCGACAAAACGTTGAAAGATTTAGATTTTATTCGATGTCCGAGAGAACCGGCGGTGTACAAGCGGAATACCAGAACCGACATTTTCATTGTTGGTGTATATGTCGATGATCTTATCGTGACTGGTTCGAGTCAAGCCGAGATTGAGAAATTCAAAAGTCAAATGAAGAATGAGTTCGAGATGCAAGATCTCGGAATGTTATCTTATTATTTGGGTATTGAAGTAACCCAAAAGAAGCACGAGATAAAGTTGAAACAGGAAGCTTATGCTAATAAAATTTTGATGAGTGCAGGTTTAAGCGAGTGCAACCCGACTCGATTTCCTATGGAACATCGGTTGCAAGTAACAAAAGATGAAGATGGAGAACCCGTTGATGCAACCGAATATCGAAGAATAATCGGTAGCTTAAGGTATTTAACGCACACGAGGCCCGATTTGAGTTACCCAGTTGGAGTTGCTAGTAGGTTCATGCAAAAACCAAAACAATCCCATATGCAGATTCTAAAGTATATATATTAAGATACGTACAAGACACGAGTGGATATGGTTTAACGTATGGATGCGGTAGCAGAGAGTTGGTTGGTTTTTGTGATAGTAGTTACGGTATGGATCAAACGGATGGACGAGGTACCACCGGAATGGCGTTTTATTATGGTGGTGCATTGATCTCATGGCTCTCACAAAAACAACAAATCGTAGCCTTGTCATCGTGTGAATTTGAGTACATGAAAGCAACAACCACGACTTGTCAAGCTATATGGTTAAGGGGATTGTTAAGCGAGTTGACCGGGCATGAAGAAAAGGTGGTGACTTTACATGTGGATAATAGATCCGCTATTGATCTGATGAAGTGTCACACCCGCACTTAGGGCCTAGGCGTGTGACAAATAGTTGGTACCTGCTTTGAAAATATATTAGAGTTTTAGCGGAAGTCTTTAGTTTATAATAAAATATTAATTTATGTTTTGAAACATTAGTTTATTTGTAAAATATAACAAAATATTTGATTTAATATAAAGCTTCTCGAATAATAAATATTCAAGAGTTTGATTTTCAAACCTTTGTTTTATTTATAAAACTTTGTTTAAATATTGTTTATATATTTTAATAATTTAAAATATTGAGCCATCTCTACCTTGCGAGCATCTATCTCCATGAGTTGGCTATAATTCCATGCTACATGTGCTAACTTTATTTCCTGTAATATTTGGGGGGGAAATACGTCAGCGATATGCTGGTGAATCGTTGACTCTAAAAACATTTTATAAATCTTTATTTGACTGACAAGATAGTTTTCATGAAACAATCTCAGCAGAAACGTCTATTATTTCTGGGATTGTGCCACTGCCATACACATACAATTACGGTTCTCCGGGAATTGACACCCTTTGGAGAACTTTTATTATGACCTCTAGTCTGCGGCCACGTAGCCTTGACTGATAGACTAGATTGATTATGTTTGGATCCAGACACATGTGTACTCGGTCTGAGTTGTTTTTATTTTCTATCTTGTATTTTAATAGGGATCACGTAATCCCATAAATCTTTATTTGACTGTCTTTGTTTAAGATAAACAACCCGTTTATCTTGACTGATTGAAAAAGGTTTAACGTATTCACCTGTGACTGTCTGTTGTGAATGATGTGGTGATCTCGTTTGAAAACTTTTGTGAATGAATGAATGATTGACCTATAATAAAATAGGTTTATATAAATATCTGGATCGTCTCTTAATCCGGCTACAGACCTTTAGTCTGGTTTTGATAGCTTAATCCTTGATTGATCATTTGTTTGTATAAAATACTTTGGACATGAATCCTTTCTCTTTATTTGCTAATCATGTGCCATGTTTCTTCTTCAAGAAGAAATTTCTATGATACGTTTCTTTTTCAAGAAGAAACGTCATTTATCTAAAACTTTTGTATGTTAAATCTTATGTTTCTTAAAAATAAAGAAACACTATCTTAACTATAACCTTTGATCATAAACTTTTACTTTTCATTAAACATTTCAACTATATCCTTCATATGTAAAAGCTTAAGTTTCTTAATCATAAAGAAACTATATTTTTAATATAATCTTTGTTGATACTATTTTGTATTTCTTATTTATAAAGAAATTTTATTTAATTGTTATACTTTGATCAAGGTCTAGGCTATACCCTCGACTAGGGTATAAGCCTTTATTATTTTATTAATATTTTATTCGGACAGAACTGTTACCTTGTTCGGCTTATTATTATCTAGATTCTCGGGCAGCACTTCGACGCTTGCACGTATAATGAAAATCTTGATAAACAACTCCTCGACACGCAAATCGAGGCAACCTTCGGGGGTCGCCGGGTCGTGTACGTACTTCGAGGCGGGACGTCGGGTCGGCACGGTTTAGGAGGTCGTCACGCGTTACGAGGTCGGCACACAAAACGAGGTGCGCCGGTCGTCGGGATTGTCAGTACAAACTTCGAGGTGTCGGCGGTATATGGTGCGGATTATGAGGTTACGATTGTGTAACAATGTGAAAATTTCGAGTTTAAAGTATCAACTTTCCAAAGTCTAGGGACTAAAATTGCCAAATTCCAAACCCCAGGGTTTAAATTGAAAATTCTGATTTCCTGACTGATGTGTGCGTGCGTGCGCGTAGCTTGTATAAATATGATAGCTTGGATATTTAGCTTTTGCACAAGATCATGTTTTAAATTTATAAAAGTGATTTCTACAAAGACTAAACACACACAAAATAGGCAAGTGTACCTATCGTATATGTAGAATAGTATTGGTAAGAACCAAGTATCGATCCGTGGACACAATTGTTTCTAATAATGAATCGTTGTTTTACTTTAATCGGAGGTTTTAATCATTTTGAGGTTAATTTTCTTCAAAATTCTTATAAAATATAAATACTTATATATATAATATATAGGTGACCAAGAAAAGAGATTCTAAACGAGTTGTTCAATTATGCGAAAGTTACCATCTAAGATCAAGAATCCACTCAATTTTAACATTGATAATTAATATTTAAACATGTGGTAAACTTTCCGTAGCAATATATGATAGATAGCTCCTTAAACCTTAAGTGAGCATCTTTGGCACTAAGGAGATAACATGCGCATTTTAAAGTCCACCCTTTCCTAATGTCATGTCATCTCAATGATGTCAATTTAAGTTGGCAATTAGTTTCGTAAAGTAGAAAGATTAGGATTGACTTAGATTTCTCAAATACCAATTCTAACAAGTTCGGGTGGTTGTAGTTTAGTCACACATCCCCTTGGTTGATTTATGTAGGTTATAATTACACATTCCATTAACATATGATTTCTTTAACTAGCATGATATCCTAAGCAAAGCCATTTTCGGATTACCAAGACTTAGAGAAATACATCATAACTTATATCTCATCATTTCTAAGTACAATATAAGGATCCATGTTTCGATAATGTATCAAAGTATTTCTATCTTTCAATAACATTAATCGATCATGAACGATTGCCAATATAATTGACAACCACCAACTTTGAATTAGTGATATAAGATGGTGAAACATTTCTCATCAAAAGATAATTGTAATATAACCATGTACTTTACTAGACTACACCAAATGTTTTGTATAATTATCAAGTAAAACAAAGCTTCTTCATAGATTCTAGATGTTAAAAAGAGTTTAGCTCATAATGAGCATAATGATAAACATTAAGATGAATGATGATACCAAATACATGATTAAACTTATAATGATCTAACCAAATGTAGATGAATCTTCCTTCTTAATGATGGTGATGATGGTTAATGATGATGGTTGATGGTGATGATCTCCAAGCCTTCAAACTCTTCACTAAACCTTCTTTGTGAGTGTTAGTGTATGTTTTTATAAGAGAGAATCAGATAGAAGTCTTTTCAAGGCACACCAAATGAGTGCAACATGAGCCACTATTTATAGGCAATCTGGATAGTGAGGCACGGCCCCGTGCTTGATGAGCACGCCCCCGTGCATTTTTTAAGACATGTGTCAGATTTGTTTTGCTTTTTTCTGTGACGTGGCCACGGCCCCGTGGTTGAGAGGCACTGCCCCGTGCTTTTTAGTGACATGTGCTAATTATTTTTGTCGTTTCTTGAAGGTAAGCACGGCCCCGTGCTTCCTGAGGCACGCCCCCGTGCTTTTTAATGACATGTGTTAATTCTTTTTGTCGTTTCTGAAAGGTGAGCACGGCCCCGTGCTTCCTGAGGCACGGCCCCGTGTTTCCTGAAAGCACAGCCCCGTGTTTCCAAAAGCACAGCCCCATGTTTCCTGAAGCACAGCCCCATGTTTTTTCTGTTTTCTTTGATTTTTCTTTGGCTTTTCATTCGTTTCTTCGTTTGAGGCTTGGATTCACCTGAAAATACATTTTAACATGATAAGTAGTTATTTTAACTATATTATACGATAGAAGTTGCAGTTTTTAGAGATTATTTGATGCTAAAAAGATGTATATTTTTATATACATCAAACATCCCTACACTTGAACCTTGCTTGTCCTCAAGCAAGCTACTTATAAATATTCTTTAAAAATAGCAAGTTAGGACCATAGCTTAAACATCCCCAAAAGAGTTCCAAGAAAATGGGAACAAAATAACCAACCTTAAATCATAGGAATATATGTAGTGATATATAAAAAGGTGATTTTGTTTTTATGAGTTTCTGTTTATGCAAAATGTCACGTTCTCACAATGTTCACTCACACTCGGTTTTATATATGATCATACATGTGATGTATGTATGTGAACACTCTTAGTCAGAATGCAACCTGTGATAAATAAGCTTGTAGCAAATTCAAATCTCCACCCTTTTGAAGGGTTGTATATATCAGAAGGTAAAATGGGTTGGTTTTTGTGTGAGTGGGGATTTGGTATTTTGTGGTGGTTCAAGGTTTTAGGTTAATGAGGATGAGAACGGTAAATACAACTTCTGCTGATTGTCGAGAGTCTTAAGATGTCTTCAACGATTAGCTCCTTCCTCTCGATTGCTATTTTTTTAGTGACTCTTGGTCAGATCGTCAAGACCAGTTTTGTCGAGGATGTGGAAAAGTTCTTCCTCAATCCTGCTATGAACATAACTCCCAACTCTAATGGATCGTTCGGCTTTGAGCCTAATAGCTCCCACCCTTATTAGTTCGGTATATTCATGTGAGACTGAGTTTGACTTTTTCTACATCTTCCTTCGTGGGATCAGTTTCCGTAGCCTAAGCATCGTTCATATATTTTAGCTCTTCTTTTCATTGCGATTTTGGAAACTCCACAAAATGGTGGCCTTTGTTCGTCTTGGCGCCACTTTTTCATCACCTCATTGCTAAAGAAAAAGATTCCCTTCCTAAGTTCTGGAGGCCACCTAGGTTTTGCGAAATGTATGCAACAAAGGAAATTGAAATCGAAAGAATGCATTTCCAGTTCTTTAGGGTCTGCCGGTAAAAGACCAGTGTTGTATTTTACCGGTGAGAGGGATAAAGTGGTATGGTAAGGTTATGTAAGGTTTTTGGTTTTGTGATTTGAAGAATGGTTTGATGGGATTGTGACAATATTACCTTCTTCCTTATACAACGCTTCGTGCGGTCTTGAAATGAATAAATGCGACAAGTTCTAAATCACACGAAACATGTGACTCACTCAAAGCTTCCGAAAAAATATTTATATGGCATGAGGTTTATCTCACAGTAACGGAGGAATTGGGTATAAACGTCATATTTTGCATAAATTTCTTCTCAATATTACAAAACTTCTTTTTACCTTTTCACTTTTTTTTTTGTTATAATAGATTTGTAGTTAATTATTTGCAAAAAAATTTCTTGGATATGCTTTCGGTTTTGTTATAAAATAGTCTTTGTTTGCTACAAAAATTTTGTTTATTAGAGACTCTTATAATTAGTTGAACAAGCAATTGGTCAAGTAATTCACATCCCCTCACTTGAATCTCACATTGTCCTCAATGTGAAAAGATTCATAAAAGATTAATAATAAGATTCATATGAAGTATGGAGGGCAAAATGGAAAGGAACTTCCCTACGGGCCAACGAAATTTTGACAGAGCGTCCCCTGTTGTTCGTCCGTTTTCCTGTAGTGTACCTATATAAAAAACTGCATACGACCAACAAGCATAATAATACTTAAAATTATTATTATTATTATTATTATTATTATTACTATTATTATTATTATTATAATAATAATTATTATTTTATTTATTTATTATATACTTTTAACCTTATTTCAATGCCTAGTTTAATCAGGGTCTTGGCCAGACCCTACTTCCAAAATGTTCATTGATCTGGGTGGAGGATTAGTACTTCCGAGACGGTCTCGAATGGTCCTTCGATGTATGGTTTCAATCGATGTCCATTAACTTTGAACTTCTGGCCTTCATAATTTGAAATCTCGACTGCCCCATAGTCAAAAACTGATTCAACTATGAGTGGACCCGTCCAACGAGATTTCAACTTTCCTGGGAAAAGACGTAAACGTGTGTTATATAACAGTACAAGGTCGCCAACTTGAAATTTCTTGCTTCCTTTTAAATCGGCGTCGTGTAAACGTTTAGTCTTTTCTTTGTAAGACCAGGAATTTTCATATGCCAGTGCTCTTAGTTCTTCGAGCTCGTTAATTTGATCTTCTCGGTTTTTACCGGCAGACATTAGATCAAAATTCACTGCTCTCAGAGCCCAATACGCTTTGTGTTTTAGTTCTACGGGTAGATGACATGCCTTCCCATAAACAAGTTTGAATGGTGTTGTTCCTATGGGGGTTTTGTAAGCTGTCCTGAGGGCCCACAAAGCGTCATATAACTTTTCTGCCCAATTTTTGCGATTCATTCCTATAGTTCTTTCTAAAATCCTTTTAATTCCCCGATTCGAGACTTCTACTTGCCCACTGGTCTGAGGGTGATATGGTGTTGCCAAACGGTGGTGAACTCCATATCGTGCTAAGACTTTATCCATTAAGGTATTACAGAAGTGGGTACCTCTGTCATTGATTAGGGCTTTTGGAGTACCGAATCGTGAAAATAACTTTTTCATAAATCGTACAACTACACGAGCATCGTTAGTGGGAAGAGCTTGTGCTTCTACCCATTTGGACACGTAGTCGACTGCTACAAGGATGTATTTATTTCCGAATGAGTTAGGAAATGGTCCCATGAAATCTATTCCCCATACATCAAAGACCTCACAAAATTGAATGCCTTTTTGAGTCATCTCATTTTTGGCGGAGATGTTTCCGGATCTTTGACAAGCATCACATGCTTGGATCAAAGCATGTGTGTCTTTATATATATGGTGGGCTAGAAAAATCCTGCATCAAACACTTTTCTGACCGTGGTGGCTGTACTGTGGTGTCCCCCAGTGGGTCCTTCATGGCAGTGTTTGAGAATATCTAAGGCTTCCTTTCCTGATAACACACCTACGAACTACCTGATCGGCACCTATCCTAAACAAGTAAGGGTCTTCCCAGAAGTAGAACTTAAGGTCGGAGAAGAATTTCTTCCGCTGCTGATGAGTGAGCCCTTTCCTTAAGATTCTACATGCTAAATAGTTCGCGAAATCAGCAAACCAAGGACTTTCATCTTCCTCCTGCATGACTGCTTGGATATGCATGAGAACATCATGTGGAAAATTATCATTGATAATTTCCTCATGGTGTCCTTTTGAAGCTGGGCATTTTAAGCGCGAAAGACGGTCTGCGGCTACATTTTCTGCTCATTTTTTGTCCTTAACTTCAATGTCGAATTCTTGGAGTAGTAGAATCCATCGGATGAGCCTAGGTTTTGCGTCTTGTTTGTTGAAGAGGTATCTTATGGCGGCATGGTCGGTATAAACTATGGTTTTGGAAAGAACTAGATAGGATCTAGATTTTTCAAAGGCAAATACTACTGCTAGCAACTCTTTCTCTGTTGTGGTGTAATTTTCTTGTGCATCGTTCAGAGTTTTACTTGCATAGTAAATTGGGTGAAAATGTTTTTCTTTGCGTTGTCTGAGTACGGCTCCAACTGCAAAGTCACTTGCATCGCACATGATCTCGAATGGAAGGGTCCAATCGGGTGTAGTCATGATTGGTGCGTTGACAAGTTTGTCTTTTAATGTGTTGAATGATTCAACACATTCTTCAGAGAATACGAATGGTGTATCTTTCTCCAGAAGTTTGGTCATAGGTCTAGCAATTTTGGAGAAGTCTTTTATGAAGCGGCGGTAGAAGCCTGGGTGACCTAGAAAACTTCTAATAGCTCTGACTGAAGTTGGTGGTGGAAGTTTGGATATGGTTTCTATTTTGGCTGTATCAACTTCTAGTCCTGCTTGGGATATCTTATGACCTAGAACGATGCCTTCTTTGACCATGAAATGGCATTTCTCCCAGTTGAGTACTAAGTTTACTTCTTCACACCTAGCTAACATTTTGTCTAGGTTTTTCAGACAATGATCGAAGGAATCTCCAAACACTGAGAAGTCGTCCATGAAGACTTCCATAGAGTTTTCGATCATTTCATGAAAGATGGCCACCATGCAATGTTGGAAGGTGGCTGGAGCATTACATAGTCCAAATGGCATTCTTCGGTAGGCGAAGGTTCCATACAGACATGTAAAGGTGGTTTTATCTTGATCCTCAGGAGCGATGGGAATTTGAAAGTATCCGGAGAATCCATCAAGAAAACAGTAGAACATTTTTCCATATAATCGCTCAAGCATTTGGTCAATAAAAGGAAGTGGAAAATGATCTTTTCTTGTGGCGTCATTAAGCTTCCGGTAGTCGATGCAAACTCGCCAGCCTGTAATGGTCCTCATTGGTATTAGCTCGTCTTTCTCGTTCATTACGACCGTCATTCCTCCCTTCTTGGGCACCACTTGAACGGGACTTACCCAAGGTGAATCCGAGATTGGGTAGATTAATCCGGCATCAAGGAGTTTGATTACTTCTTTCTTCACCACATCTTGCATGTTGGGATTGAGACGTCTTTGATGTTGGACCACGGGTTTGTATTCTTCCTCCATGAGAATTTTGTGAGTACAAAAGGAGGGACTGATGCCCTTGATATCCATGATCTTCCATGCGATGGCATTCTTATGGGTTTTGAGAACCTTAAGAAGTTCGTCTTTCTCTTCTTTGGAAATGTGAGATGAAATAATTACTGGGAGTTGAGAATCTTTTTCTAAAAAGGCGTATTCGAGATAGTTTGGTAGTTCTTTTAACTCTGAGGCTGGTGGTTCTTCGATTGATGGTTTTGATTTTTCATTGTTCTCGGTGATCTCACATACTATTTCTAATGTTTCTTGATTGTTGTTGATAGCATTGAGATTTTCGTTATCTAAGATAGGTTTGGTGATGGTTTCGGTTAAGATTTGTGTTTCCATCCTGCTAGTGATGGAGGAATCTCGCACATAGCAACTCACGATAGAATCTATGATGTCGATACAATATAATGCGTCATCGTGATGTTGCGGATATTGCATAGATTTTCCTATGTCAGAAGTGATTGCCTCGTCATTGACCCTGAGAGTGAGTTTGCCGGTGCAAACATCAATAATAGCCTTTGCAGTGGCTAAGAAGGGTCTTCCTAAAATCAGAGGTACACTTTTGTCTTCCTCCATGTCTAGAATCACAAAATCTACTGGGAAAACAAACTTGTCAATTTTGACAAGCATGTTTTCAACAATGTCCCAAGGGTATTTGACAGATCGGTCTGCTAACTGAATGCTCATGCGGGTGGGCTTTGGTTCTCCTATCCTTAGTTTTGCAAAAACCGCATAAGGCATTAAATTAATACTAGCTCCTAGGTCAGCAAGGGCATTTCTAACAGATAAATTTCCTATGAGACAAGGGATAGTAAAACTCCCTGGATCGGTCATTTTCAGCGGCAGCTTGCTTTGGAGGACAACTGAGCATTCTTTACTCAAGGTGATGTGCGAGAGCTCCTCCAGCTTCCTTTTGTTGGTCAGCGCTTCTTTGAGAAACTTTGCATATGTCGGCATTTGAGCAATGGCTTCGACGAAAGGGATGTTGATGTGGAGTTGTTTGAATAGTTCTAAAAACTTCCCGTACTGAGCTTCCAATCTCTCCTGTTTCAGCCGTCCAGGGTATGGAATAGGTGGAACATAAGTTCGGACTGGTTCCTTGGGTTGTACGGTGCCTGTTGGGATCAGTCTTTCCTGCGTTTTATCAGGGGATTCCTTTTCCATAATTGGTTCTGAAGTTGGTGAGGCAAGAGTGGTTGTGCCACTTCTTAATGTAACAGCGTTGGCTGCTGTATTTGGGTTTGTTATAGTGTTGCTTGGAAGAGCGCCAGGTGGTCTTACAGACAGTTGTCGGACAATCTGTCCGATCTGAGTTTCTAAATCCTGCAATGATGCTTGTTGACTTTGCAGGTCAGCTTCATGTTTCAGCAATACTCCGATGATATTAACAGGTCTTGAGTCGGCCTTCTTTTCAGCTTCATTTGTTTTGGTCATGATTTGATCAACATTTCTTCAATTTTTGAATAGCTTGGATTCTGATGGCTACTGGAACTTTGAAATTGGGGTTTTGGTT
This sequence comes from Bidens hawaiensis, assembly GCF_021521415.1. Classification (NCBI taxonomy): domain Eukaryota; kingdom Viridiplantae; phylum Streptophyta; class Magnoliopsida; order Asterales; family Asteraceae; genus Bidens; species Bidens hawaiensis. Next base: position 59,529 of record NW_027494589.1, read on the forward strand.
GGAAGGGTTGATTTACCGGTCTTTTTTCGAATCCGGGTAGAGTTTGAGTGTTACCTCCGTCGGGTGGTTTCTCCATCCTGGATTGTAGTTGTTGCTGAAAGCGTTGTTCTGCCGAGCGATGAAATCAACTTCTTTCATGGCCATTATGACTTGGTTGCAGTCACTTGTCTTATGACTCCCTCCACAAGTATTCATAGACATAGACATAAACCCGCGCAACGCGCGGGTTATAAAACCTAGTTATTTATATATTAACATTTTCGTCTAAAAGTATGCATCACTGGTTGTGTCAACAGCTTTGTAAGTTGTACATGGGTTTGTACAGCTTTGTGAGTGCATTTGCATAACATCCATCTATACCCTCCACGTGTTGTTACACGCGTCGTTCTAATTTCATTTCTGACGGCTTCATTCCACGAGCTCTCTTCTCTTTCTCTATTGATATTGCAGCGCTTCTCTCTCTCCCTTCATTTTGAAATCAACACACGCCGGTTTCCATCTCCGATAAACGCCGCCTCCACGTCGGCCACCTGCCTAATTGATGGTGGCGAGCCGTCGACAACCGATTACTGCCTTCTATTGTTGCCGGGTTCTGTTTCGGAACCCTAGGCGACCGTGTTGTAGCGGTGACCGGATGTCACTGCCATTTTGGCAACGGGCGCAGATGCCATAGTTCTCTTTAATCATACTTAATTTGTTTGTACTTTATGAAGTTGTGTTTGTAAGGATGTTCTTTAATCGATTGTCGGTGTTTATTTTGTAGGCTTGCTTCAATTGTCGGATGGAGCTTTACTGTTAAATATAATTATTTCTTCTCTTTGTGTGTCATCGCTTTACTTCCGAGAAGAACAAACCCTATTTAAACACCCAAATTGAGTAAACATTTGACCTGATGTGGTTGACCATGATGTGTTTTATCTGAATAATATGTGTTAGCCCAGACGGATCAAACAATCTATCAAATGAACTTATCAAACAAACAAACACGAGATATTGAGGTAACAACCCTCGACTCTTTTCATATAATCAAACGAACTTCACGAACTTATCAAACGTACACGGAGATGAGACTCCTTGACTCTCTCTTAACCCTCTCTCAACTCTTTCTAATAAAACTAAAAACTAATAATCTAGACCTTATATATAGATCTACTAAACTTGTTCTCCAAGACATACCTTTCTTAAACCTACTACAATTCAATTAAGTAAAATAAATATAACATAATAAACCATTAACCTTATTAATATTCAAGATTAATCCTTCATTCACCCCCTTAATCTTGAATTATCTCTTTTGTACCACCAAGGTCTTGAATTCCCAATAGTACTCTCATCTCTTCAATTTTAATCAATTGTTCATCTTTACCCTTTCTTTTCAGTTGCTTGTAACAAACTTGTTTAACAAGTTCTTCACGTTCATCGTTCAAACCATCCACATTGATCTCACATACCACTTTATTCTCCACGTTCTTCTTTCTCACTTTTCTTTTCTTTATTTGCTCATAAAAACTTGCAGATGAGCTATCAATTTTTTCTTTATCAGACCCTACTAGACATTCCATTCTGACAATTCTTCTTAACCTTTCATTCGAATCTGACTTTTCATCAACAACTGCTCGATTGTTGACTTTCACACACACTTCTAAATGTACACACTTGTTAGCTGCATCATTCCTTTCATTCAGTACAATATCCTTCCTTTCATCATCATCAGCAGCAGATTTCTTGCTTTCTTTCTCACTTATCTTATCAATTTTCTCATATTCATGGTTGTTTGAGTTATAAAAACATACCTTAAGATTCTCCATCTTCTCTTCTTCTTCTTCTAAAAAAATTCTTTCTTTTTCTTCATTCAACCTTTCTTTACCTTCACTTCTCAAAACAACTTGCAAAGCTTCTTCTATCTCTGCAGCTTCCAGAGCATATTTCTTACGTGCTTGTTCTTCTTGAACAATAGCATTCAGTCTTTCCTTCTCAACGATCTTATCCAATCTTTCTTTCTCAACGGCTTCTTGAGCTGCTTTTTCATCTACTTTTCGTACATAATCAATTCCAAGAAATTGAATCTTCAAAACACGCCATGTTTCCTTAGCATTCATGAGCATGCCAACTTGTACTAAGATGTCTTCCGGTAGGGTTTGACATATGAACCCCAACGTTGTGTATACACCGATTGTAGGTTCAATAACTTCCCAAAAGCCATAGTCTTTCAAAAATCCCTCCATCTTGGTCGACCATACTTCGTAGTTTGATTTTATCAATATTGGAAGTCCTCCAATCTTCATCGTTTCTTTCCTATCTTTACTTTCTTCTCCGGTTAGCTATTTCAATTGGAGTTGATACCCGATCCGAAATCAATCTCCAATAAATAACCAAACACCACAATATTTTCAATTCCCTTATCCCATACAAAAAACAAAATCACTATGGTACTTAAATTGCAAACCTTGACTTTCGAAATAAAAAAATTTTTAGGCTCCAATAATTGAGATGCCTCGTAGGCTCCTGCTTCCAATCTCTTTAATATATATTGAACAATAAATTGCTTTGACCTTTGAGCCTCTGATTTAATTCTTTTTCCTCGACCAATCAATAACCTTCAGGATGAAACCTGCTTTCACTTATTCTTCCTCACACTTTTCAAGTTCGGTCGATCTTGGATCTACTTCTCTTCGAACAACGATTCCTCTAACCCTTCAAATAGGAAACCCGCAAACTTCTACGAACAACGAGCCTAAGCTTTGATACCAATTGTTGGCCCAGACGGATCAAACAATCTATCAAACGAACTTATCAAACAAACAAACACGAGATATTGAGGTGACAACCCTCGACTCTTTTCATATAATCAAACGAACATACCAAACGAAATTCACGAACTTATCAAACGTACACGGAGATGAGACTCCTTGACTCTCTCTTAACCCTCTCTCAACTCTCTCTAATAAAACTAATAATCTAGACCCTATATATAGATCCACTAAACTTGTTCTCCAAGACATACCTTTTTTAAACCTACTACAATTCAATTAAGTAAAATAAATATAACATAATAAACCCTTAACCTTATTAATATTCAAGATTAATCCTTCAATATGTGGGTGGGTGGGGGGGGGAGTGATACTTCAATAATTTTTCGTTTCTTGACATTTATCTTGGTTTTTCCGGTTAGTCTGATATGTAGAACCGTATCCGATCAGGCTTATGTATTGTTGGATTCGAAAAATCAAGTCGTTTTATAAGAAATGCTGATTTGGTTAGTGTATAAACTGGTTTCAGTTAAAACAGTTATGATAAACAACTACTGAAAATTTCATGTTTCAAAATGGTTTGCCAAGTGTTTATCAAGATTCTCTTCTTTTTGACTTCCACTTCACTGTCGAATGATTCCTCATGTTTTAAGTCACACGAATAGCTAAAATAGCCCCTCCATATCTTCAAGTGAGGACAAGTCAAATGTTGGCAACAATGGATGAATTGGTAAAAGTCAAATGTACAAATTTAAGTTCCTCAAAATCGACTCAAGTGTTGTTTTGGATCGGGTGCTTGATGAAATGTCGTTTCTGTTTGTATATGTATATGTATTCGGCTATGGTTACAATCGCGGGGGGTCGAAATACTAGTATATATTAAAAGAGAACATTCTTGAACATTAGGTGTTGTAACCTTTGCTTCTTATGTTGTACCACCTTCCCAAGCTTCCATATCTCTAACCTGGGTTCGAATCCTGTTTTGGCCCTTTGGTTATATTTCTTTCTACCTTTGTATCTTTGTTAGTGGGGTATGCCTGGTTTAGAGTTGTCGTTTATATGCCTCTTTCACCCACGTGTCCCACCACCGCTCACTTTCATCTCATCTTGGTCTTAACCCACATACGTAACATACAGACACATAGTGGAGGAGAAATCGACAGAGACCGATGGCAAGGGTTGCGATTGTAGCAACCACCGCCGATCAACCACCTAAACCATCAAACCTCATTTTTTGTTGGTGATTCATGTTTTCTACAGTAGCGATGGTTCGTTTCCAGATTCTCAACCACCGTTAACCAACAAACTTTTCTTCTTCTCGCATTCATAAGATATATAGTGTTTGCTAGCTATGACGTGGAGCTGCTGAGCTTCCGCCGTTCAAGTTTCAACTACCGTCGAGCATGAGACGGCTCTTCTTCCGACATCGATAGTAGTTATGATTATTATGCAACCCGTCCAATTATCTTGCATGATTTGATGGTTATTAGGCTTTTTGTTAATTGGGTTTTTGGTAATGTCGATGCAGTTAGCTTGAAATTCATGGTCTAAAAGCATGAATTGGTTGGGGCTTCTAGGAGGTTTGTAATATTGTGGGTTTAGATTTCCAGTTTCACTTTTGAGGTAGCGGAAGTATGACGGTGATGTTGTGCTACTTTCGTGGCTCCGATTTCGTCTGTTATGTTCGTCTATTGCCAGATGGCGGAGACCAACGACTTTTGGTTCCGATCCATCAAACCAAATGAATGAAAGATTACAAGATCATGTTTGTTTTCATTTTCTATCTAAAGGGATTGTTGACTTATTTTGAATAGTTCTTGAATATGATTTCTTGGAGTTTTTCTGTACTGATTTGAAAATTTTTCTATACTTTGCATGAAAGTTGGTTCAAGTTTTTTACTACAATTTTATTAAATTTGTATAATATTGTTTTGTTGGTCAGGGAGAGAAACCAAGAAAAGAAGCTCCAACGATAAAGCGGTGCTAGAAGGTAATATACATTGTTCACTTTCTTTACCCATTTTTAGTCACTAATTTCACGTATATTGGCTAATCTTTATCTTTAGAATCTTAGGTGGCTAAATAAATCGAGCACCGGCCTTAATAACGAAGCCTACAATTGAAATTCAAGGATTACAAACAGCTTTGCACTAAGGTTAATATTAATGTCTGCTTACAAGTGACATAAATGGTAATTGAAACTCTGAGTATCTGAAGGCATTGTACCATCGGGCTCAAGTGTACATTGTCAATTTGGTTTGGATTATTGGTTTCTTTACTCTTCGAACTCTATTTGTTTTGTTTGTTATGTAAGCACAATTTTTGTATATCTCAATAGTTTCATCTTATTGAGTGCTTTACTTGCAAAAAGTAAGGGTAAACTTGCTGCATATCTTTCTATTTGCAAAGTGAACGTCTTTTCAATTGCTTAATTTAACTAATGTTGAAAATTGGGTGTTTTGGTTTCTTGGCATGCTATGCTGCGAATGTGAAATGCCATACAACTGTGATGACCTTCATTACGAAGGATGCAAGGATTGGTATATACATATATTGCTTGACTAAATGCATATCTTCAATGTTTTATAGACTTCTTGACACGTATCTGCATCTATACAACGTCATTCGTGTCATGGCTGTCTTTAGATGGTTTCACAACCCCCCGCAACGCGGGGTCGTAATACTAGTAGAATTTAATTATTAAAATTATAAGTAATTATACTTTGGCGGTATTGTATTAAACAAGCAAAAGCAAGCACCAAAATAGTAATTTTACTTTTTCGGAACTGGTATGATACATACAATATGGGTATAAATATCAAAACATACACCTAAAATAGGTTTTACACAATATAAAATAACTACATTATATATACATGCATGATATAAAACATCAAGTTCATAACCAAGAGTTGAGTTATAATAAGAAGATTAATTTTTCTAAGGATAAAAAATAATCTTGTCCATTCATTTTAAAAATTGAATGGTTGAGATTAGATTAGAGAGAACATAAAGTGTAAAACAAGGGTAAGGGCATAATATGGATAACACATTTGTTGACTTTCTCTCTCCACATGCAAGTCACATGTCAAATACCCCATCATTTTAAAACGCCCATAATTTTTTTATACGACATTTTTTTTCAAAACAATTTCACCATAATAACGAGTGTTTTTTTATCTTTTATATGAGTACCATATTGCTATATAAAAATAAAAAAAATTTCGTGGATTTTTTACAAAGTGTGTTTTAACAAAATTGTGTTTTATAAAATTGTGTTATACAAGTGTGTTTTATTTTTTCATAGTGTTTTTTGCAGTGTGTTTTTTTACATTTTGTAATTTAATTGTGTTTTTGTCATTGTGTTTTTATTTTCATAGTTTTTATTCCATTGTGTTTTTACATTGTGTCTTTTTCATTGTGTTTTTCATAGTGTTTTATTTTCCGACGAAATTTCCGAAGACTTTTCCGGCAAGGTGGTGGCGGTGGGTGGCGGTGGGCGGTGGTGGTTGTAGGAGATAAGTGAAAATTTAAGTGGGTTTTTGAAATTAAATTAAGTGGGTTTTCAATATTAAGGTATTAGACAAAAATACCCTCCTTCCTAGCCTTCTTAGGATAATCTAACTTCTTATTTGATCTTTTCTCCATAACCAAAATAACCGGAATTTAATAATTATGCAATTAGGACTTAAAAGTTAGTGTAAGTTACCCCAAAAAAGGGAAATACCGTAAAAAACCAACAAACTTTTTGTTTTTTCTCATAAAAGTCCTTCAACTTTTTTATTGAATGTAAAAGTCCTTATAGTTGATTATTTTGAATAAAATCATAAAATGACCTACAATAACCGGTTTTGATGACCCGCTAAAAATCATGAAATGGTAAAACACGTCCTTTATGTTTGGTCTGATTTTCAGTAGACGTCCTTTATCGAAACAAATAGCAGAAGACATAATTCATGTATCAAATTCCTTTCAACTTACGTCCTTTGACACTAACCCAGTTAAAATTTTCCGTTAACTTTGATCATGTGCTTTGCACATGAGGGTAGTGTGGTCATTTTACATTATTATTTAATAACTAAAAATATTATAAAATTACATAAGATAAACCCACCCCCACCCCCACCCACCCACCTCTCTCTCTCTCTCTCTCTCTCTCTCTCTCTCCTGCAAATCTTCACCTATCTCTCTCTCTCACACACACACACACAAACCTCGTCGGAAACAGTGGTGGCGGCCGAGAATATAACCGGAGTTTAGAAACTAGTAAATTAAGGCTAAGAAATCTTCGGGTATATCATAAGTGTAATCAACGGTTGAATCGGGAAATTTGGGAAGTGGGTTTTCGTCGGAGTGGGTGAAATCGGGTAAGTATATCATGGATCTACTATGGGAGATGTGGTGCTTATTTGTTGGTTGGGGTGGTGGTTTCCGTAGATGGTAGTGGAGAGAGATGACAGGTGGTGGTGGTGGTGGAGACGTAGATTTGAAAGACGATGATGGTGGTCAAGTGGGGGTTTAAAGGCGGCGACATTGGTGGTTTCAGGTGGTAATCAGGGTTCAAAACATGTGTGGGCATGGATTAGGGATTCAAACTAGATCTGTACATGGTGGAATCCTTGATTGGTTATGGTGGCTTAATGGTGGGTGTGACGAGATCTAGGAAAAACAGAGGGTGCAGAGTAGGCGGCGACGAGATGGATTTGGTGTTGAATGGTCGTGGCCGGAGTTGGTGTGAAATGGATTTGGTTATGGTGGCTTAATGGCCGGTGGTGGTATAGTGGTGGCCAAAGTTTATAGAGATGGATTTGGTGGTGGCCGGAGTTGATGGTGGTATGGTATGCGGCGATGGTGGCTGGAGTTGATAGTGTTGGATGGTCGTGGCCGGAGTTGATGGTGTTGGATGGTCGTGGGCGGAGTTGATGGTGTTGAATGGTGGTGATGAGTTGGATGGTGATGAAGAAGATGATTATTACACAAAAGGTCAAATCTTTAGTCTAATTACACAAACAATCCTTAAAGGCGTAAAATGACCATACTACCCTCATGTGCAAAGCACATGATCAAAGTTAACGGAAAATTTTAACTGGGTTAGTGTCAAAGGACGTAAGTTGAAAGGAATTTGATACATGAATTATGTCTTCTGCTATTTGTTTCGATAAAGGACGTCTACTGAAAATCAGACCAAACATAAAGGACGTGTTTTGCCATTTTGTCTTTATTATATAATAATAATAATTTAATTAAAAGAAATATATGCCTCTCCTACTTCACCTACAATCCTACACCACCAGCACCGTGAAACCCTCATACTTCCCGTCACCAACCTCATCGACAACCCACCTGGTCACAAACTCCGGCTTACGCATTCGTCATACCTTCAACATTGATTCTATTAATAGTTTCAAATATAATGAAATAATGGGTTTTTAAATTCTTGAATTCCACCAATAGCAACCCTTTGCTCCGCCGTCAACAAAAGTGAGATTAAACATGTTTAACAAAGACGAATAACCGGTAGGGTTTCTTGCGAAGAACTCGGAACCGTAAGCTCCCCGGCCGACCAATAATGTTTCCATCCGGGAGAATTTGATTTAAAGCGTACCAACATTGAACACAAGATTCATCATCGCATGAAGTGAATAACCGAGTTTTATGACCGGTGTAAATTGTAATAGCCACCGGTTACTAGTTCGTTAACACTGAAATTGGGCAAAATTAAAACCCCATTTACTGAAACAATGAAATTCGAATTACTCGATTAAAATCATTTAGTGGCGATGACTAGAAAATGAGAGAAAATAGTGGGGAAGTAGGTGTCTCAGTGTCTGGACCATGGAGGTATGTGGTTTTTCGGTGGTGAAAGTGATCGAGGTAGGTGGGGATGATTTTGTCAAAACATATATTTCTTTCAATTAAATTATTATTATTATTATATAATAAATCATTTTAGCTGGTCATCAAAACTGGATATCGTAGGTCATTTCATGATTTTGTTCAAAATAATCAAGTATAAGGACTTTTACATTCAATAAAAAAGTTGAAGGACTTTTATGAGAAAAAACAAAAAGTTGGTTGGTTTTTTACGGTATTTTCCCTTAAAAAAATAACAAATGTTATATATAAGAGATTTACTCAAATATGTAAATTTAATACTCTAAACTGTTATTGATTGTATTATAGGTCTCATTATCTTTAATTATCCTTTTATTTTCAAATAATTATCCTATTTATTTTTAATATTTGACAAAATCCTACGATACTAAAGCTAGTAATATAATAATCACACGTTCACAAAAATGAATTAACTCAAAGGCAAATGATAGCATACTTTTATTGGACTTCAGGAAAACAGGTCTTAAAGCCCAAATATCATATGGTGCGATAGTGGTGCAACCTGCATTCACAAACACGCCACCGGGAACCCTTCTACACAAAACCCAAGCCACCGTCGTCGTGTGCCGCCGTAGGACCGCCTGAAAATGGAGAGGGCGTGAACCGTGAAAGACGTTTCACCTCATGAGTTTGTGAAGGCGTATGCCGCTCACCTTATTATTATTATTATTATTATTATTATTATTATTATTATTATTATTATTATTCTTTCATCTATTTGGTTGATGATCTTAACCTGCATCTGATGTGTATTGTTTGATGTATATATAAATTGTTATACTGACATATTAGGTGAATGATCTAGTTTAGAACTTGTGTTTTGAAACACTTTGCATTTGCTATTTAAGAGTTTTATAGCCTATATAAGCTGGCTGCATTATATGTGTTCTTTAAATGTGAAAGATGTTACTTGTTAATGCTGCTTAACTTAGTTTAAGCTTTTAACTTTAATTGCTTAGTTTAACTGCTTATTGAAAATACAGAGATGTACAGTTTATATTCATTTGCAAATACCAAGCCTTGTTCATGTTCGATTTTTTAGCATTAAACTTGTTCACGAACTCAAACAAGCATCTACCAAAACATTAGACATAATTACCTTAATTAAATATAAAGTTAAACACCTGAGATGATAATCATAAACATAATCATCTCTCAATTAGCGGTTTTATTCTGATAATGTCAACGATGCACAAGTTAGGTTTGTTGTTAGTTGAAGCAAGACTTTATGAAACAAACAAACCTTTTAATGAAACGAGTTTAACATAAACAATAAAATTATGGAATTTAAATGTTAGGTTTGTTATTAAAGATAAAAAAATAAGAAAATATATAAAACATACCTTCAACTAACGAACATCAACAAAGGGACGTAAACGAACACATTACCGGAAGTTCGCGGACACAAATGAACGAACGCAACCTCTGTTCATGTTCGTTCTTTTAACTAAACAAACAAAATTTCTTGTTCGTGTTTGTTCATTTATTAACTAACGAACATAAACGAACTTCCTGCCGAATGGTTCAAGAGCGGTTGCTGAACGTTTCAAGCTGTTGGGAGTCACTGCTCCAAGCTGTTGAAGATCATCAGGTCTACTTGAACTCTTTTCATTACATGTTGGTTGTTTTCTGTTACCAAATTGTTTGCTTATGATTTTGGGTTTGTATCTGATTAATGTTTTATTAGGTTCTTGTCATTGTTGGTGAGACTGGTTCTGGGAAGACCACTCAGATACCACAATATCTCCACTTCCACAATATCTCCATGAAGCCTCTTCTTCTGGGATAAAAATAAGGTATATTTTTAAATCTCGAACCCTAACATGTTTTCTATCATTTTTTGAGTTTATAGAAAGTTTCCTATATACATAATTTGACCCGCATATCCGTTTTTATTTTGTTAGGATATAACTCGGTTTCGTCCCGACCTCAAGCTGCTCATCTCAAGTGCCACTCTCGATGCCGAGAAATTCAGCAACTACTTCGATTCTGCCCCAATTTTCAAAATTCCCGGAAGGCGATTTCCTGTAGAAATAAATTACACCAAAGCACCCGAAGCTGATTACTTGGATGCTGCAATTGTCACAGCTCTTCAGATTCATGTCACTCAGCCACCCGAGTTCCCGCTTGACCCTATGTTATCTAAGATGATCCTTGCATCTGAGAAATATCAATGCTCGGATGAGATTATTTCAATTGCTGCCATGCTGTCGATCGGAAGTTCCATATTCTATCGTCCGAAAGATAAACAAGTTCATGCAGATAATGCGCGTTTGAATTTTCAAATGGGTAATGTTGGAGATCACATCGCACTGCTTAAGGTGTATGTTGGTAAGTACTAAATACATACGCTCGTATTATAATTTATAAAACGTTCATATTTTTTATAAAATGTAACCATTACAGGTTTACAGTTCGTGGAGAGAAACAAACTTTTCTACTCAGTGGTGCTATGAGAATTACATCCAGGTCAGGAGTATGAAACGGGCCCGAGACATAAGAGATCAGTTGGAGGGGCTTCTAGAAAGAGTTGAGATCGGGTTAACATCAAACCCGGGAGATTTGGAAGCGATTAAGAAGGCCATAACCTCAGGTTGTTCAAAAACTCTTTAGAGTACTTATAAGTTAAAATAAAACCGTTATTGTTTACTAAACCCGTTCTTTATGTTTTCTAGGTTACTTCCCTCAGCAAAGATGCAAAAGAATGGTGCTTACAGAACCGTTAAACATCCTCAGACGGTTTATATTCACCCCAGCCCTGGTTTAGCTCAGGTTAGTTTCTGTTTATGTTATAAAGTTTGTTTAAAGGATTTGATTTGTAAGATGTGTGTGCTGGTTATTAATCTTGTTATTGTTTTGGTTATGCTTGTTAAGGTACTTCCAAGGTGGGTGGTATACCACGAGCTAGTGCTGACGACCAAGGAGTATATGCGACAAGTGAGCGAGTTGAAACCCGAGTGGCTTGTGGAAATAGCGCCTCACTATTATCAGCTCAAGGATGTTGAAGATCTGGCGTCAAAGAAAATGCCACGTGGACAAGGTCGTGCAGTCAGGGATTGGGTATGGTATTTATTCTATGGAGATGTTAAGGAATGAGATTTGGTAAATACAATTTTTTATGTCTTGTGGAAGACAGTTGATGAGGAGTTTTAGGTACGTACTAATGCTACCACCGCTAATCCTATTGTTAGACGCGATTGTTGTTAAACCAACTTTAATACATACAAATTCTTATGTGAAATCGGTTAAATTTGAAATCGCAGGTGAGTATGTTTTCAGGCTAATTGACTGCCATATAGACAATTAAAATGCAATTGACAGAAGAAAACCCGTTTATAGAGTATTCTTTGTTTCCTTGCTTTTGCGTTGATGATCAAATCATTAGAGATTGCGGTGACAAAAGTGAGTCTCGCACCATCCAATCCCTTGTATCCTCATCAGGTATATAATATTCCGTGACAAACGTAACGTGACGACTTATATGGAAATGAATCTCAAATGCGACGTGTCAATGATCTCTAGTCCAATTGGTTAGAGTGAGGAGGCACCCAAAGGCTTTAATTTAACTCGGGGTGCAACGATTGCCTATAAACGCATGACACTATTTAAAGCGACAATATTTAACAAACTCATTTCATTTCACAACATTAAAAATGTCACATAATCAAATATTCATAAGTCAAATACAACAACATGTAACAAAATGTAGCAAATAAAATATTGTTCATTTTTGCTAATATCCTAAAGGTATTTGTAACGTTTTCTTCTCCAAACTCCAAATCAACTTAGATGCAAATCTGTAACATTTCATAAAATAAAGTTTATCAACACAAAGGTTGGTGAGCAATTCATAAGTTTGAATATACAAGTATATAATAAGAAAAGCCACAAAACTTGTATACAAAACAATAAATAAGAGCAATAACTTGGATAAATAGACAAAATCGCTAATAGATTTACGTTAGCGACACCTTGCTATAAGGGGATGCCAAATAGTCTAGGATTTATAGTTCCACCAACCGAAAGCGATAAACACATAGACATATAATCATAGAACACCAAATCGAGCATTTATTTAAGTAAGGTATACAAATAGCGTTTGTGGTTTAAGACCCAAGTATAAAACATTTGGTTTAGATAAGATGAAATGTCACCCCCAAAACAAAAGATAGAAAACGGGGTATGAAGTTACTCACGTTCAAGTAATAAACTTGAAAAGTTGGTAATTTGAAGATTTTCCGGAACGACGAGTTAACGTATGAAGCCTAAATAAAAGAAAGTATTGGATTTAGAAAGGTTGTCTTGAAGATCTTTAAATAAAATAATTGTTGCAAAAAATAAACAATTAAAGTTCAAGGTTTATAATGTAACTATTTAAGAGTTTATAATAATAACCCTTTAAAAACGTAAGTTTGCTCGAAACCGGGTTAAAGTACCTAACCTTAATATTTACTTAACCTATGTTAAGTAATAAGGTGAGAAAATGCTAAATGCAAGTTCCTTTGGGACAAAGATACTAAAACGGGTCTTTAACGAGTGTTTGGGTTGTTGGTTCGGGTCTTGATAATTGGTCAAACCCAAAGTCAACTTTCCAAAATAATGAATGTTATGAGATAACTCAATAAAACTTATTAAGACTTAACAAAGTATGTAGTTCTATTGTTTTAGAACTAACAACACATGTTAAGCGAGTGTTCGGTTTTGTCGGTCCAAACTATGTTAAGAGATCAAGTTGGATCCAACATTTTCAAGTACTTAAGAAAATAATTAAAATCAGTTTGTAAACTATTTTTAAAAAAACATACAAGTCTTGATAGCTAAAACACACTTGTGTGTCTTAAGCGAGTAAAAATCGGATTGGTTCGGTTTCCATCTCACAATACGTTCCTTGATGGTTTCCATTTGCCCATATAACCAAGAACTTGCATAATAATGTACAAATGAAAATACATAAGGTTTACAACCAAAAAGTTAACAATAAAGTCTTTTAAACGAAAGTTCGGTTTGGTTCGGGTTCCATCTCACAACACGTTCCTTGATGGGTTCCACATGCCCAAATATTAAATAACTTGTAAAAATGATTTTAGAAACTTAAATCTAACATAAATCATGTTTAAAACAATTATTTAACAAAAACCAGTAAGCAAGTTCGGTTCACGGTTTGGACAATTTACGGTTAAACAGAGGTTAGTCTCTACAAACCCCCACCATGGAACTTCATAAATATGACAAACAAACTAAAAATAGCATACGTTAAACAAGATTAATATGTGCAACAAGTTATATACGTGTACATATATCAAGGACCACGGAAGTCCTACATGAAGCCTTGCCTTACGAAGTCCGAAACTTAACCAACCGGAGTCGGAAAAGTAACTACCAAAGGTAAAAAGGGGTGTGTATTATATATATGTTGTACCACCATATTCAAGTGTTAGTAAGACTATATAAGTTAGTTAGAATGAAATATTAAACTTGGTTTGACATTTGGAAGCCAAACCTTCAAGAACATAAAGAAAATAACAACCTTGAAACTATGGAGTTTTTGAGAGAGAATTTGGAGATGTAGCAAGTGTAAAAATGAAAGAGATGGGTGTGTATATATAGGGTAAGGGTCAAAGCTCCTTTGCAAGGTTCTCTTTTACGTTTGCATGAGAATAGATTGGTTAAACAAACAAGCAAAACACAAAACAACAAACAAAACCCAAAATAGTGTGCAGGTCTCCCTAGGCGCCGCGCAAGCTCCTCTTAGCCCCTGACCGCGCGGCGCGGCGTGCCCGGGGGGGGGGGGGGTGGCCCAGCTCGTCTAGTGGTTCGTTTCGCGTCCGAAAGTTCGTTTTTGATGTATTTTGCTCGTTTTAAATGCGTTTTCGAATCCGTAAAAAGGGTTTTTCAAATTGAACAAATGGGAATGATTTGGTAACATAAAAATCCTATATTTTATATATCATAAGCTTTGGGTTACAAAACGGGCCGGTTTACATAATAAAAGATTATAAAACGAATACAAATCGAGACCCGAATTTGACAAATGTCACGTTACAAACATTGGGTTAGAGGCCATTCTGGATGGTGGTTGTCACCTTGAATTGCTTGACATTCGTCGGTGCTTGCACCTTGATCTAAAAGGAGACTCAGGGAAAAGATGTTCACAGAAAATTAAATATATAAAACGTCCTCATGATTCTTTTGAAGGGTGTTCATATGCTGATGACGAATATGAATATAATCAATATGATAACTTCAACGATCATTACTTAGATGACTTTAGCTTTGAGAGCTTGGTTGAGATGACAGAATGCATGAACATGTTTGACATTACTCAAGGTAATAATGATATTGCCACTGATTCTAATCCTTTATTACAAAAAAATAAAAAAAAAATAAAATTATTTTCTGTTTAATCCTAATATGTATCTGTGAATTTGCAGCATCAATAGAGGAGGCTGTTGTTCTTGGTGGTGTGTCTCTTGAAGAATCTAAGAGAGAAGAACTCAACAGGATTCAAAAGGAGTTGATTAAACTTTCACGAAAGTTTGATAAGAACGTGATGGATGCCATTAAGAAGTTTGCTAAATTAATAACAGATAAAAAGGCAGTAAAAGGATTTCCGGGTACGGTTCTTGGTTGGGCTGCACGAACCGCCACATTTAAGGTCCTAAAAAAATATTGTTATTCATGTTTGCTATTTTTTATTTAAAAATATAATCTTGTTAGTTTTTGTAATAATAAAACACTAGTTTCCTAGTTGTCTTAATTTTATAATATATATTGAATTTAGGGTCATGAAAACGCTAGTTCTGAAAATGGGTCGTGGGTGATTACAATCGATGATCCAATGTTTATGGCAGTCATGAAACATGCCAAGAACCGTGAGTTAAGAGAGGAGATATACCGTGCGTATATAACCCGCGCTTCATCTGGAGAGCTGGATAATTCTCCGATTATCGAGCAAATCCTAGAACTCAGATCGGAACAAGCCAAGCTGCTTGGGTACGATAACCACGCGGAGGTAGAAATTTGTATCCATTCATCTTACTTTATGTTTACATTGCGTTCTTATTTGCTTTATGTAAAAAAAAGGAATGATGTAATGAAATGGATGTTTATTGAATGAGTGAAATATACAAAGAGAGTAAATCTATATATATAAGTGGGAAACCCTAATTGTAACCAAAACTGGGTCCATGGGCTTTCTAGCTAACCACATGATGGGCTATAACCCAATACACAAATATATTATTAACACTCCTTCTCAAGTTGGAGCATAGATGTTAATCATGCCCAACGTGTTACAAATAAGATCTATCTGAGCTTTCGGGAGCGGTTTAGTTATAATGTCTTCTAGCTGAAAGTTTGTCTTCACATGAACTGGTTGAATGGATGGAGGATCTGTTTGTGTGCCTACTACTTGATCTCTGATAAGCTGCCAGTCGACCTCAATATGTTTTGTCATCTCATGAAATACTTGATTCTTGGCTATGTGAATAGCTGATTGACTATCACAGTATAACCGCATCAAGTCGTTAGAAACAACCCCTAGCTCTATGAGAAGACGATGTACTCATGTCATATCTGATGTTACATATGCCATGGCTTTATACTCCGATTCGGCACTCGACCGGGATACCGTGTGTTGCTTCTTACTTTTCCATGATACAAGATTTCCACCAACAAACACATAATATTCGGTGGTAGATCGTCGAGAGATCGGACAACCTGCCTAATATGCGTCTGAAAACCCTGATATCCGATCATCTCCTTCTTCTGTGAAGGCACCCACACGGCAGTGACCCTAATCGGAATATAATATACCGAAACCTGGTGAGGTCTTAAGATATCTTAAGATACGAAGGGCAACATCCCAGTGACCGGTGTATGGTGCCGCCATAAATTGGCTAAGAACACTGGCAGTAAAGGAAATATCTGGTCGTGTGACAGTCAAATAATTAAGTTTACTAACCAATCGTCTGTATCGTTCTGGATCCTTCATTGGATCCCCTTACTTTGAGAGGAGCTTCTTTGTAGGAAGCATCAGAGTTGGCTTGCAGCCTAGTAAGCCATATTCGGTCAACATATCAAGGACATACTTCCGTTGAGAGAGAGAAGTATTCCTTGTGGAGAGCGAGATGCCTCTATGCCAGAAAGTACTTCAGTCGACCTAAGTCGCTAACCTAAAACTTAGTCTGAAGAAACTGTTTGAGTTCGGTAATCCCAACTTCATCATCACCCGTGATTATGATATCGTCCACCTAAACAACTACAATAATTCGTTGGCCTTTTGGTGTATAAAGAAGACAGAGTGATCGACCAAACCATGCCATGAGAGACTGTTTAAGACCACACAGAGAACGACGTAACCTGCAAACTTTTGAGGCCTCCTCCTCGACGATAATACCTGGTGGCTGCTCCATATAAACCTCCTCCTCAAGAACACCATTAAGGAAGGTGTTCTTGATATCTAGCTGATGGAGCGGCCAATGATTAATGGCAGCAAGGGCAATACAGATACGGACATATGACATTTTAGCAACCGGGGAGAAAGTTTCATCATAGTCAATGCCATATGCCCGAGGATACCCCTTAGCGACCAACTGTGCTTTCAAGCGATGTAAAGAACCATCCGGGTGTGAACACCCAACGACAACCAATAATACGCTTCCTCACAGGAAGCGTCACAAGATCCCATGTATGATTAGATCTAAGGGCCCCAAGTTCCTCTTCCATAGCCTATCGCCATCCTGGGTGAGCGAGAGCTGTTGTCACATTCTTGGGAATCAGGTAGGAATCAAGGGTAGTGGTGTAGGCATGAGCCTCAGGAGATAGGTGAGAGTAGCCAACGTAATCTTGAATAGGATAACGGGTGCAGTGTCATGGTTCTTTGCGAATGGAAATAGATATATCGGGCAATGGTGCACCAGGAGGGTGATATGCAGGTGTATTGGGGGTAGTATCGGATAATGATGTATCAGTTAGGGGTGTAGATTGCTCGGATGCAGGCGGAGGAGCTGAGGACATTCCGGAGTTACGGACCGGTTGTGAATCATGTGTCTCTGTTATTTGACCCTTACCCCGCCTAGCATATGTGAAAAGTAATGGCGGAGGTTCTGTCGGTGGGTCAGAATCAACAGAGACCAGAACTGTGGCTTCAGAGTCCGGATGGGTGGAGGGCACTGGCACAGGATAGGTGGGGATAATGTGTGACTCGGGTATATCAGTCTCGGAAACAAGTCATAAACTGAAGTGGAAGGCTCGAGAAAGTAAGAACATGACTCATGAAAGGTAACACTGATACCTTTTCTGGACACGAGAATAACCAAGGAAGACACAACAAATGGCTCGGGGTGCAAGTTTACTAAGACCCGGACGATGATCATGCACATACGCTACACACCCGAAAATTTTTGGCATGAGTGGATAGGGAGTCCCTTTAGGGAACAAGACAGAAAACGGGGTTTGACCAAGCACAGATGAGGGCATACCATTTATGAGATAACATGCTGTAAGAACAGCGTCACCCCAAAATCTATCAGGAACATAAGACTGCAACATGAGTGTTCGTGTGATATCCAATAAGTGGCGATTATTTCGTTCAGCAACACCATTTTGTTGAGTCGTGTACGGGCAAGAACACTCTTGAACCATGCCATGTGTTTTAAGGTATGTAGAAAATTTATTAGAGAAATATTCTGTTGCATTATCAGTGCGTAGGGTTTTAATGGATGTGTTGAACTGATTTTGGACATAAGAATGAAACTCGCGAAAAATGGAATTAATTTCACTACGAGCTTTCAAAAGATAAACTCAAGTAGCGCGAGAATAATCATCAATGAAAGTGACGAAGTACTGAAAACCCAATGTGGATTTAACACGAGAAGGACCCCATACATCAGAATGCACCAGTTCAAATAAAAAATCGGTTCGTTTTGACACTTTTGGGGGATAAGATCGTAGTTTTTGTTTACCAAGCTCACATGACTCACAATGAAAATCATTAGAAATAGAAAGATCTGGTCTCATTTGCCTCAAAACCGCTAACGAAGGATGGCCTAACCGACAATGAGCCTCCCTGACAGTGGAATCGCATAAGTTTGCTATGGGGTGTGACGGTGGAGACATAAGGTAGAGATCTCCCGATTCAAAACCGGTACCAATTACCCGGTTTGTTCCTAGTTCGAAAGACGCAATGAGTTGGGTAAAAGGTTGCATAACAATTGTTTTGCTTAGTAATCTGACTAATTGAACAAAGGCCGGTAGAAAATTTAGGAACAAATAGGGCAGAAGACAATTTTAAAATCAAAGTATTTTTTTTAATCATTAAATTATAAATATATGCTTAAAAGTCGATCCATTTTTTTAAAATCAATCCATTTATCTATTATTATTATAATTTGTCATATAAATTTATAAATTATAAATATATGTTTTAAATCCATTTATTTACTTTTTCTTTTAATTTAGTAAACTATATATGTATATATATATATATAGGATTAGATTCATTTCAGAAGTCATTCTTAGTGCGAGAAATGCGAGAAAAGATTATAACCAATCGCAATTTTCAGTATATTTTATGTTTATTTAAACATGAGGGTATATTAGTAAAATAATCAGGCTTATTATTATGGTAAGTAATTATTATTTAGGAGTTTCAATTCATTGTTTTAATATTTGATTTGCTTTTTATTATAACTGATTTTGTTCTTCATTATAATAAGTCGATTTCCTCTATATTTAGAAGCTTCATGATGTCAACAGTACAAAAAATAATATGATTCAACATATTTATTCTATATTCATATTCGAAAATATCACATCTCATATTGTCTGGAGAAAAATTCAATTTTTAGTTAGAAGCAAGGTTATATTATTTTTTAAATGATTTTAAAACTAATTATCATACTATTAGGACTTTTGTACGAATTATGTTTTTAGATTTGGTTTATTTTATTTTATTTCTAATCAACTGAAATTTTTTCTAAATCAAAGTATTATTCAAATTAAAAAACGTTTTGGTAACGTGATCAAATACATTAACATGAAAGATGAATTTCAATTCTATTTAAACATGTGAACTTCATAAACTTTTAGGTTTAATATTTTTCTTTCATTATGTGCTACAGACAAAACCACATGTAAAATATTTGTTGTTATTTCATATTAATTTAGTTATGGTGTAGGAACAATTTGTTGTAGTGTTGGGATAATCTATTGTACTGTGAGAACAATTTTTTGTAGTGTATGAACAATTTGTTGATGTGTAGGGATAATTTGTTACAGTGTAGGTACAATTGTTGCAGTGTTGGAATAATTTGTTGAAGTGTATGAACAATTTTTTGTAGTGTAGGAACAATTTTTCAAACAAAATATACAGGGCAAACTTTATCCAAATTCCATAAACGGGTCATAAACACTTGACCACGTAGTTTAGCTTACATAAAAACATAATTTAAATATAATGGGGAAACATAATATCAAATGTTCTTATTTTCATTCCGTTTTTATCGCCTTTCACCGCGCGTGAAATCCTGTTTTTAACCAAAGCATCCCCTATGTTGTTTGTACTTTCAAACGCCAACCGTCTTCAAATCTGTTTTCAAGGCAAAACAAAATGAATTACTTTGGTATACAACTTTTATAAAATAACTTACACTTAAATACAACACGGTAACAACTGATAAAATACCCTACACAAATGGCACTATATCAACATACCATTTACACAAAAAAAAACTATTCCACTTCAACTATAATCCAAAATGACCTACATTTATAAAAAGCCACATGCACATAACACAATTCGTAACGTTCCTTACTTATATAATAATTACCTATGCCAAAGAAGAATTAAATTGTCATATGTTTAAGGTACACAACCGAAGATCATATTTTCATACACATATCAGAACTATTAGGAATATACTATTCATGGATACAATACCTATACAGAGCATCATACACAACAAAAAAAAAACTATTATACCACACAAACAAATTCACACAAATTCACAGCCAACTATAACATACATATATAACACCTATACATACGTGTTTTAAACTAACAAATATTTTACAGAATATTCGCATTGCTTATCAAATTGTTAGTAGTGTAGCAACACAAAAGTGCATAGCAATATTCTTTAAAGCGAAACACATTATGATATAAAACTCTTAATTGATCAACTATGACGAATAAAATAAAAATACGCCTACACAAAACGGACTTTAACTACACACAATAAAATATGTATCTACACCAAAACGAGATGTAACTGTAGAAAAAGATATGTAAATGATAAACCTGCAACTACACAATAAAATATGTACCTACACAAAACGAGATGAAGTATGCAATAATATATGTACCTACACAAAACGAGATGTAAACAAAGATCTATAAATGACATACCTTAACTAGTGTAGGTTTAAATGAACACCATATGATTTTCCCCCAATTTATATTATACAAAAAGCCGTAGGTCTTTTTTTCCAAGTCAATGATTGAATCAATAAACTTATGATCAAATTCAATTTATGAATGCAGGTGAATCCAAAAATCGTGATATTTAAGTAATTCCAAACGAAAAGAAAAGCAAACAACACTCACCCTAGATTCGAAATCTGTTTCATCGACTTTTTGTGTATGGAAGAATGTGACTAGGATATTGAATGTGTGATTTAAATTCATCTAGAGTGACTGAAGCTTCTCATAGTTAATTTTTGTAAATGGATGAACGTGATTGAATAAGAAATTGAAGGTTCTGCATAGGGATTCTTTGGAAGAATTAAAGAAGACTATTAAATGTATATGTTACTTGTTGTAAACAATAATCGCATATGACTAATATACCCTTTTCTTTTAGTTAATGCATATATTTAATTTGAGTTTATTACATAAATGCCATTGTTATTTGTCTACCGTTGATTACAAATGATCAATGGTCCAGATCTACTCCTCGCACTTCTCGCTATAAAGTGACTTCTCGCATGATCCATCCCCTATATATATATATATATATATATATAGGGAAGGGTTAAAATAAAAACCCACTCCAGTTGCGAAAACCCCGGAAACTCTATAGTAGCCATTGATCTTGATGAATGAATGGTTGAGATTGAATTATTAAAATAAATAATATTATCATATTAAAAAATAGATTAAAAATGTACAAAAGGGCAACATTGTAATTTTGTATATTCTGCTTTATGTCATGTCATGTTTCTTTTTCCTTCATCTCAAATCCTAGTACTCTCTCTTTCTCTTTTCATTATTCAAACCAAAACTTTCTCTCTCTTTCTTCATCTTTTATTCACACAACCAAAACTCTCTCTCTCTCTCTCTCCCTTCATCTTTCATGTTCTGTTTTCCTCCATCAAAACCACGATCCAAATCATATCGAAGCCAAGATCCAAAACCCATATCCAAGTCCACAAAACGGATTCACGGCCACCGTCATTGCCGGAAGTCGCAAGCCAATCGTTTACCAGTTGATCCGGTGATTTTCCTCAACAAAAGGTTCAGATCTGGACATTTTATATTGACAAAGTTCTTAACAAGAATTTTTGGATGAAACCTGCTATGATCTCGTCGTTTTAGTTTTTTTTTTCTATTTTAAGGTACTATATGGACAAAGTTCAGATCTGGTCGTTTTAGTACTTTAGTTTTTTTAAGATATTCTTGGAAATTTTGTTTAGATTTGGATATTATTTTACATCTTTTGAAATTTGTTATTTTAGAGTAGAAAAAGAGCTTCATTTTTCTTTTTATCGTTGGCCCATAAAATGATTTAAACTTTTCTTTGGTTTTTGTTGTGATTCTTAAAGAAATCTTGAATTTTGTATTATATCTTCAACTTATTTGTACAGAAAAAAAAAGACTGCGAGGCAAGGTTGTCTTCAGAGTTTGTTTTTTTAAACGTATGTTACTGTTGTCAAAAGAAACGTGTTTTTATCATGAAAAAACGTATGTTTTTAATATGCAACAACGTATGTTTTTTTAAACATACGTTAAGTTTGTCTTCATATTCTTAAATATGCAAAAACGTATTGTTTTTTTTTGTACCGAAAATGTTATTATCCAATTTTTCTATCTATCTAATTCACCAATATTACTAATAAATTAAATTTTAAATCCTATATCTCCAACTTTTTTGTTTATTAAGAAGATGCTATTAACGTAAAATAAGCTATAAATAAATCAATAAGGATTTGAAATATTGAAAGAGTCATCATGAAAATATATCAAAACTAAAAAAGGTGATATGACCCTAGTATTACTTTCCATCACCTTTAAAGATGTATTTTTATTATAAAAAAAATAAAATATGCCATCATCAATTCCAATACTTTATGTTATCATCACATCTATTATTTTATGGCATAATTACTTTCTTTCTCCTTATTTGTGAATCTCATTTTAATAACAACAAATTTTCTATTAAAGAATTTAAATCTCTAAATTATTGTGCTCATTTGTTTTCCGGCGACTGTGTATTGTAGGCCGTCAAACGATGAGTTACATGGTGTATCATAAGAATTTTAAACTTTCTTGTTCTTTCATAAGATATTATTAACATAAAAAAACTATAAAAAAATAAAGATTTAAATTTTTAAATAGTCAACATGAAAAAAAATCAAAAGTAAAAAAGTTGATATGACTTAAAAGAACTATTCACCACTTTTAAGGGTGTATTTTTATTAAAAAAATTAAAATATATCACAATCAATCTCTCTCTCCTACACATACCCACACACTTTTATCCCCACACTTTATTTCACAATCACACTCTCTCTTCTACACATATCCACACACTTTATGCCACTATCACACACTCTCTCTTACAAAAAAAAAAACACTCTTTCAAAAAAATGTATTTATTTTTCATCTTAACTCAATCCAATTCAGCTCAACTTCCTATTTTTCTTTAAAATATCGACAACCAACATGTTTCCGGCCCCAAGTGACTACGAAAATAACATATGATTTAGGAGGAACTGCAATATAAAAAAAACATTCTTTCAAAAAAATGTATTTCTTTTTCATCTTAACTCAATCCAATTAGCTCATCTTCCTCTTTTTCTTTATGTCATCATCACATATATTATAAAACATACTTTTTGAAAATCCGTGCCACCACAAGTCGATCTCTTAGCGGGTTTCCGATCTGGAAGTAATATAAAACGTATGTTAACTGTTTTAATAAAAAAAAACATATGTTAATTGTTTAAACATATGTTCAAAAACGAAAAAAAAAACATATGTTTTAAAACAAAAAAAAACATAGGTTATTTATGTTCAGCAAGATATAAAAAATAATTTTTGATTGAATTATGGTTTTATAACATCAATTTCAACTACCCATATTAGAAAAATGATAGATTTAATTATTTGCATAACACCCCGTTGTGTTTAACCAACAAAATCACTAAAATTTTCGGGTGAATATATATGAAAAAAAACACCCAAATCGAAAAAACTCAAGCATTATTAGATGGTAAGTTCGAAATCCTTTTTTTTGGTAAAATCAGAAAGTCATAACAATTTATCATAACTTAAACACCAACATTCCTTCATCAAAGTCTATTTACTAACTTATTTAAAAAATAATAACAGCCATAAAACATTTGCATAGTGAGTTTGATAAGAGTTGTTAAAAAACCCAAGATTTATAAAACATTGTTACCTAATTCAACAAAGATGTACCCCTAAATAACAATTGTAACTAGAATATAAAGACAAAATTAAACCAACAAATTATGGACATAAATTGAATATTTGAAATAAAGATTTCACCTACCCAGATTTTTCTTCAAGTTAGATTTCATTCAAGATTTTCATTTAAGTTCTTAACATCAGATTTCACCTATCAATATCAGTAAAACTAAAAGTAAAAAATAAGCAGAAAAAATCTTAGATTAAAGAATAAGATTCAAAAAAAGATCAGATCTGAAAAAAAAATGGTGGGGGTGCAACAAGTCGATGGTTACCGGGAACAATGGCGGGGTTGAAACATGATTAGATCTGATAAAATGGAATCGTCGTCGGCTAATTGTTGCCGAAAAACCGCAAGCGTCACCCCTCCTCGCCGCATCTCTGGCACCACTACCAGCACCGCCATAGACGACGACATATAAACGTTCGGGGAAAACCACCATACACACCAAATCCGCCAGCGCATATAGCCACCAGATCCACCACCGCATATAGCCACCGAAAAGAGAGAGAGAGAGGGTGAGAGAAACTATGGGTTTTGAAGACAAGGAGAAAATGTGTTTAAAAATATGATTTTAGGTACAAGAGGAGTTAGACAAGCTATGCAAAAAGACCAATATGACCTTTATGATTATTGAATTAAAAAAACAGTGATTTGTAGATGTGGCCTAATCTTAACCACACATTTTGAGTTTCCAGGGTTTTCACTACTGGAGGAGGTTTCTGGTATATACTTTTCATATATATATATATATGTGTGTGTGTGTGTGTGTGTTAAAACGTAATTATAGTTTATATCAATCAGTTTCAGATATAACAAAGTTTTTCATATTTATTTTTTTAGTTTTTTTTTCAATGATTGTTTCGGGTTTTTTGTGAAACTTAAATTATTTTTATGGGTTAAAAGTTGGTAAAGAGATTGTATGGTACAAGTTAACTACATTTAGGTCATAATTTGTTGCGGGTAAAAAATGGGAAATCTTAGTATTTTTAAAGTTTGAGAATGCAAATAGGTTTATCGTCAAATTTGTTACGGGTTCAAAGTGTTGACTTGAAAATGTAAAACGGATGAAACTAGAACTTTAAACATGATTCGGGTTACAAATTTATTTTCAATAGCATTTTTGAAAATAAGCAAAAGGTTCGTGATTTGACAAATTGACTATTTTTCTCTTGACTATTAAACTTTAAAAAAAAAAAGATTGTGAACACTTCGACATGCCACCCTTAGGCCTATAAATGTTTCTAACTTTTATTAAATTTGAAATATTTGTGTCAGCATTAACTTTTCCTTCAATTGTGATCAGAACGTTGTATGAGAAACATGTAATCTAAAACTATGCTCAGATGAAGCAAAATATTCACAAAATTGAATGAGTTAATAAGTAGTTTGTTATGTTGTCATTATGACAAAGTCGAGAAGCCCCATGTAACTTATCAAATCTTTTTCATGGTATAGCTTAGAAAACCATAGTTCTTGAAGAACATCCATCGTTACAATTTAATGTTCTCGTTTCCTTCGATATGTGGTAAATTGATAAATATATTAACAAAGGTAACGCTCCTTCTATATTTAGACTGTGGGGTTAGAACTACTATCATACGAGAAGTTTTATTTCCGAAATTGGTTCATAACCAAAGTTCTTTCAATTATACATACATGATATCGAGAATGAAATTTTCAATAGAAATAGCGTTCTCGGGTACGTTTTTGCACGTGCATTTTTTAATTAAGTTTATTTAAAAAAAATCAATCTGTGATAAAAATAAAATCAATTTAAGTACAGATAGTATAGATACAAGTAGGGGTGTGCACGGTTCAGTTCGATTATTGGCATTAACCAAACGAAACTGATTGGTTATTGGTTCGGTTAATAACCAATATCAAACTTGGGCTAAAATTTTGCTTAAAAATACATAAAATTAATGCTTAAATACATGAAATGGATGTATAACTACATGAAATAAAACTATAAATATATGAAATTGAGATATTAGTACATAAAATGGAGATATAAATACATGAAAAATGATATAATTAAATAATAAATACATATAATACATGAAATAGAGGAAAAAAATGCTTGAAAATATGAAAAAAAGGAAGAGTTTGGCGCGGTTCGGTTAATTTCGGTTTTCGGTTTTTTGGTTTGGTTTAGTAGGTCTTCGGTTCGGTTAACGATTCGGTTATTGCTCACCCCTAGATACAAGCATAGATGTAATATTTTTTTTTACATATACATTATGTAATTACTTGTTTTACTTGTAATTTTATATTTGGATCATCCCGTGTGTGACACGTGCTCTAAAACTAGTAATATCCAATCCTACTCTTCTAATAAAGTAAAATCTCGATGATGATGTGTCAAGCCCATATTGTTTCTTGACAAATTTTTCCCTCCAAAATATTTACCTCTTCTCTCATTCATTCTAGGCAAGTAAATTCATGGGTCAAATAAAAAATTAGACTACCAAAATACCAAAATTATGGGATTTGAAATTAATAACTAACTAGGAAAATACCCCACGCGCTATGCGGCGGGTTTCGTGTGTATAGTGAGAATGAGAATTGCTAGTATAATCTAGTTTTGTTAATACAATTTACATAGTAATTTACAATGGTCAATTAAGCAGATAATTGTGATTAGCACCAACATACCAAAAGCGATTGAAAAATGTTACTGTAACATGTCTTGAAACATACGAGAAAATAGGAAAACATAACATCACCCAAAAGTCATTGCATATACATCCAACTCGTGATTTGCGGCGGTGTTGTATAAGGCCATAAGGGTGTTGATGACATGTTATCTATTATATCCAGACATGGCCCAAGGGGAGGGTGAGGAGGGTGACAGACCCGAGCCCACTCTCCTGAGAGATCCATAATTATAAAAAATAAAATTTATATTTTATATAGTATTTTGTTTTAACACAAGAGTCTACAAAAATGACTCTTTGGATTGAATGAAAAGTCTTTTAGAGCAAGAGAACAAAGGTCATGGGTTCAGTTTTCACAATTAGTGTTCATTTTTTATAGAAAAAAAAGCTTTTATTTATGTTTTATATGAGTCATTTTAGTAACACTTATTGATAAAATTGCCAAATTAACTATTACATAATCGAGAACGCGATTTTAGAAGAGGGGGAGGGGGGGTTGGTTTTTTACTCGTTCCATGCCCCAAATTTCTAAGGGGCTTTCGGAGACGGCTCTAACTATATCGATAGATTAATATAAACCATGTAGACGCTGAAAAGAAGCAAATGTTTATAGTTAAAAGTTAGTTTTAAACTTTTAATTATAGTAAGTAAATAAAAAATGTATAAAAAAGATAAAAGAAAAAAAATATATTTAAAGATATTAAAAAAATAGCATTAATAAACTGATAACTCTATTAAAGTTTAGAAGCAAGAGGTATGGTAGAAATGCAAATCGTTAAACGAAAAAAAATTATTAAACTTTATGCATCATATGATAGCACTATTAGAATTAATTACTTCAATGACACCCGTCATTTGACGCGAAAACTCGGAAACACTATTCGAGTAGTGGCTACAAGCTTATTGCTTTATTGTTGTTATTGTTATAAATATAGAATAAAACTTCAAATATTTTTGATAGGTATATAGAATATTAAATTCAATAAATTAAACCTTCATTAGTTTTGTCACACAATGACATGGTTTTTACCGAAGGAAAAGGGAGTTGCTGGTTTTATTAACTCTTTATCACCATCACAACACCACCCCATCTATCTCATCTTTCTCTATGTACAACAACCAAGACACACCATGGTCATCACATCACAACCACCTCACTTTATATCAGGTGATCATGTATATCTCCTTTCTCTCTCTAAAAAACCCAAAACCGATCTATATAAGTTATAGCCTTTCTGGTTTACTTTTCTTCAAATGGAGGTGGTTGTTAGGTGGTCTTGGTTTATATGCAGCTCTATGTTGTACATTAAGCTTTCATGATTGTACAGTCGGTGTCAGAAGGTTTTCAGCAGTAACAGGGTTGGTAGTGGCAAGAACGGAAGGGAAGGGGAGGATATGGGGTGGAAGGGACAATGAACTTGTACATTGTTGACACAAAAATAAAAACCAACCATTAAACATCATGTGGGCCATTAATTAACTATCTGTGGTAGATAGATGCATTGGATACTTGTACCACATGCTTAAAAATATGTAGCGCTAGAACAGTACTCTTTTGTGTCTTACCATAAACTTCATGGTTAATATATATATAATGGTCGATATTTCTTATGTGAAATCGCAGCTGAGTCATGTTTTCAGGCTAATTGACTGCCATATAGACAATTAAAATGCAATTGACAGAAGACAACATATCCTTAATCCATTCAACTCATATAATGAGAGTGACAAATAAAAAAAATTCAACCCTGATTAGCCATAACAGCTAACAAGCAGTGCATAACAAAGTAAGCAACAATAGTAAGAATTGGTAACTGAAATCACTATAGGATTATTATCCAAGCAGGCGGCGAGTATGTTGGTTGGCGCCTTTCACTCTGGCATTGATCTCGTCAACATCATCTTGAAGGAGATTGAGGGCTTTGTTTTGCCTGCATAATATGAACTAACTTTCAGAAAATATTCAATCTATCTTCAAATATTAACCTCCTCTTGGAAACCACTAACCTCTCAATCTCAGAACCTATGTCAACAGCCATTTCCTTCAATTCTCCCAATGTCACTCAAGTCAGAGAGACCGTCGTCTTGTTTTGCTTTCTCATACTGTTATTATTCCAAGAAACGAGAAATGGATTAATGCCACCCGTGTTTAGTGGATTGATGTTTGTGAGAATTTAAAGACGAAAAAAGAAAACTTGTAAAATATATACCTCAACTTTCTGCATTGCATCAGCATATTCAGGAAGTGGAGTTGTTGAACGTGACGGTCCCTTATTTGGGGTAGTCGTCAGTCCAAGTTTTTCTCGTTGCTCCAAATGATTACCTTTTCTTCTATCAGGGTCATCTGCATAACTACCAAAGCTCCCTAAAACACTAAAAATTTTCCCATTGACATAACTTACAAAAGTTTTATTAAACAATATCAAATTACATAACTTTATTTTGCTTAAATACCTCTTATGATTATAGGTCCTTTTTCGGCTTCCACGTCCTTGAAAAAATGCCGCCAAGACTTCCCAACAGCTTCTCCCCCTAAATAAACACAATAATCAAATATATGCCGAAAAGTGAAAACCGAACCAAACAAAACCGACTCATTTACTTACTTACCCTACTGAGATCCTGCTCAATGTCGGCAGCAGCCATGTGGGTTCGGTTAATCTCGTCATCTGAGTCGAACGGGCTGAGGTTTCTTGTTCCCAAACATACTTGATCATACAGGCTACAATTATACACGATAAAACGAGCCCTGACCGAAAAGCATGAACAAAAACGGAATATAAGACGACAATTAGACAAGTAGTAAGATGATCAAAGTACTTAACAAAGTTTTGACCTTTTTCTCATATTGGAGTTGAATTGATGTCAAAGATTGTTTGTTAACAGTTAACCAACCATAGAAAGCATAAACAAACATAAGACATCAAGGAAAGTATCACAAGACCCACATGAATTAAGCAAGCCATAAAAATAAAGAAAGTATGATGATTTAAGGTTAGTGTTGACTTGTTCAAAGTAATTATATAATAAATCAAGAAGCCTTAATCCACAACAGTTCTACCAAATCAAAGAAAGATTAGGTGAGCAAACAGATAGAAGAAAGAAAATAAGAACACACCCATGAATGATAAACCTAAAAATATTAATACAAGCAAACCCCACAGACTAGAAATCAAGAAAGTATTAATATTGTTAAATGACTTAAAATGTATGGCACTAAAAATCAATAAAAAACATTGTGTAGTTTCGCCTATGAATGAAACAACCAAGCACAAACATTGTCCAAGAAACTCAACATACCTCCTCATGGTTTTATTCAATTTTAATCTAAATCATGGTGTTATTTTATTTTATCATTGTGCATTGAAATGACAATATTAATATTAAAAAGTGACATTCTTAATATTATATTCATGATTCTAAAAATAATATGAACTTACAATAAACTTTGACAAACAATTATAGATAATTATTATTAATAAAGTTAATTATTAAAATTATGAGTAATTCAACTTAATACAATTTTGTGAGGGATATAACCATATTGTTAAAGTTAGTGGACTTAAAAATCATCAAACTGCAAACTTAAATAAAGAATGGCGTAGGAACCGATAAGACTATCCCTTTCTCCCCCTTTTCCGCAACAGGTATTTAACATGCGCGTCCCCATCTCCCCTCACAAGTAATATTTTCTTCTTTTTAAGGATATCTCTCATCCAACCACAGGACATGTAAGGGTCTCCTTCTTCTCATGCATATATATAAACTCAACTGTTATGTTGACGATTCTATATATTATGTGTTGTATTCATTGAATTTGGAGAATTACGACGACCAATGATTCAAATTATTAGAAGAAGAAGAAGAAGAAGAAGTTGACAGACTCATTAAAAAGATTGGGATTAAATGTTTTTATTTATTGGTATAATAATAATAATAAGATTTGGATTAATGATTGTATTATCATAATAGTAATGATAAGATTTGGATTAATGCATGCTTGCATTGAGTTACCTGAATCTGAATTTCTTCTTTTTTGTTTAATTGCTTTTACTTATGGATGGCTACTAGGTATAGGTATAAATGTATAATAACTAGATTGGGCTTAATTCTTCTAAGATTTGGATTAATGCTTGTATAGAATTAATCACCTGAATCTGAAAAGTGAAATCACAAAAACATCTCTTAATAGTAATACCATCTAATATTAACTTTTTCTATGCTTATAATTTGTATGATTACTGCTCTAGCCTTTTCTGTATTGAGCAGGTTGGTCACAATCGTAGAGGGTAAGGCGGAAACTGATGAGCACATTCAAGTATGGAGAATGAAGAATCTTATCAAATCACTGGAAGCTGCAAGAGGAAACGGTACAAGCATGATTTCTCTTATCATGCCACCTCGTGATCAGATCTCCCGCGCCCTCCAAATGCTTGTAAACGAGTTTGGAACCACCTCCAACATTAATGCCTTGTTCTTGAGTTTTTTAACCAATGAAAGAAAATGAAAGGAGAGGGAAGGATAAGAAAGGGAAGGGAAGGGAAGGAAATTTTTTTTAATTAGGTGTGTTCTTGAGCTGGAAGGAAATTAGAGGAAAGGAAAGGATAACTATATTAAAAACTAGTTATCCTTAGTAATCATCCCATTTTTGAGAGGATAACTTATTGGGAAAATACATTAATTTAATCCCTCCTAACTCCTCCTAATCCTTTCCTTTCCATCCTAAAAAAAATCCTTAAGAACACCCATTTTTTAACTATCCTTAGTTTTCCTTTCCTTTTCCTCCTTTAAAAAAACTCAAGAACAGGGCGTAAAAGCAGCCTTAACCGCCATTCTATTTTAGGTGCCATAACTTCAGCCCACCAAAGACTCAAGCTCTACACCAAGGTTCCACCTAACGGGCTTGTGCTCTACACTGGAACCGTAGCTACTGCTGATGGGAAACATAGAAAGATCACCGTCGACTTTGAATCATTCAGGCCTATTAACGCTTCACTTTATCTCTGTGACAATAAGTTTCACACAGAGGCTTTAACCGAGTTACCGGAATCTGATGACAAGTTCGGTTTCATTGTTATGGATGGAAACGGGACCCTCTTTGGGACATTATATATGTGGCTGCACGAGGGAAGTTTTGTATAGGTTTACCGTCGGTTTACCCAAGAAACACGGGTGAGGAGGTTAGTTTGCAGATCGATTTGATCGCCTTAGAACGGAGAAACGTCACAATTACGTGAGAAAAGTCGCTGAGCTGGCGACACAGTTTTTCATCAATCCATCATCTAGTCAACCTAATGTGTCTGGACTTATCTTAGCTGGATCTGCTGATTTAAAAAGCGAGCTGAGCCGGTCTGGTATGTTTGATCCTCGTCTGCAGGCCAAAATCTTAAATGTGGTTGATGTTGCTTATGGAGGTCGGGACGGTTTCAGTCAAGCTATTGCATTGTCTTCATAAGTTCTTGCAAATGTCAAGTTTGTTCAAGAAAAACGTTTACTCGGGAAGTATTTTGAGGGGCTTTGTCAGGACAGTGACAAGTATGTGTATGGTGTTGCTGACACTTTGAAATCCTTGGAAATGGGTGCAGTGGAGACTCTCATCGTGTGGGACAATCTAGATATAAATCGCTACGTACTTAGAAACATCACAATTGGTGAAATTGTTGTTTAGAATTTACACGAGTATCAAGAGGCTAATCAGACTTCAGAGCTAAAAGTTGAAGAAAAGAAGCCGTTGCTTGAGTGGCTTGCAGATGAGTATAGAAATTTTGGATGCACACTCGGGTTTGTTACAGACAAGTCTCAAGAGGGTTCACAATTTTGTAAAGGTCTGGGTGGCATTGGTGGAGTACTTCGGTACCCATTGGACATTAGGTCATATGATGATTATATGTCTGATAGCGATGATGAGGAAATTTGCGACCCCGTGTAGGCTCGGAGCTAATTGGCTAAGCTCCCCTCCTGTCCTATGAAGGTTGGCAGTTCTCTCTTCTTAGGTTTCAACTTTTATATGGTTGGTTTGTGAATATGGATCATGTGTGTTTCATTTATTTTGTAATGTGTGCATCGATCACTTAACTGTTGTAATCAAGAATCTGCATGATCAAAGGGTATAAGAGTTTTTTGCATATGATTCAAGCACTAGCCATGTGGAGGGGGGAATTTGGCTCATGTTTGTCGAGTTTTATGCTGTATTATCAGTGATTATAGTTTCTTTCATAAACTGATTAGGAGGTTTTCTCATGTGAATGATGACCTTTAAACTGATCAATGCTTTTTTAAATAGTTGATTTTTTCTGTTATGTGAACCAGTTCGACACTCAACTTTTATGTCCACCCATATAGCCCATTGAATAATCAAGATTAACCTTCAAATAGTCACTTGTTTGGTCATTAAACCTCTTGAGTCAACTTTAAATTGAGAGTGTATCAAGCTTAAAACTTTCAAAGTCATGTTCAAGCCAGCATAACCAAGTGTTTACATCTCTCAATTAATCCATTCCACTTCTAAAGGTTCTAATATTTGTGGAAGTTAGAATTTCAGTTTTTTTCAATTCAACAAGTAAACATGTCAGACGGGTTAAACTACTTAAAATTCACCAAAATTATAAAGAAAAGAATTTGTTAACGTGAACCCTTTTGACATGTTACCCGACTCGTTAATTCAACAAAACTAATAGGAAAAATCGATATAACTATTATGTCAAACAAAACTTACAAGATAAGATAAGAATGGCAATAACGGATATTAAGAAGCAAAATTTAGGCCACCAAACAAATTTTTACGCCTAAAGATAACAAAACATGGATTAACGAAGCAAAATTTAGGCCAAAACAAAAAATAACATTTTTTCGCACGTTGGGCAGCATAAAACAATATAATTTTGAAACAAGAAAATCATCATCATCATCATCGTACTCAGTATATCCCACCAATAGCAATGCTATGGTAGAGTCTGAGGAGGGTAAGATGTAGACAGCCTTACCTCTATCCCATAGGGATAGAGAGGCTGCTTCCGGTGAGACCCCCGGCTCGATAGTAGTTTTGAATCAAGCCTTGGACATAAGACACATAACACTCAATCATCGGGACACCGGCTGATTGGTGCATGTGCCCTTGTCTTTCGGCTATCAACGCCACCACATGATGCCTGATTAACCTTCCGCCACTTTTAACGTTATTTTCACGTGATTAGTATAGAAGTAAAAAATAAACATCTTAGCTATTCATTCTTGTGAAGCGGAGGCAGATTCTTTTAAACAAGATCTCATGATCTTTCCTAGCTTGGAGCAAGCGTCTAGACATAATTCCATTGCCTGTTAATCATAATATGTAATTAAACGAGTTAAAATGTATGACACAAAAAATCAATTAAAAACATTGTGCAGTTTCGTCTATGTGCCCTGCTTGCGGTGCGCGCATATAATGTATATATGTGTGAACCCTCGGGTGGGCAAAAGTAAAATTGCACTAATTTTGACGTTATTTTACTAATTTTGTGAAAATAACGTTAAAAGTGATGGAAGGTTAATCAGGCATCATGTGGTGGCGTTGATAGCCGAAAGACAAGGGTACATGCACCAATCAGCCGGCGTCCTGATGATTGAGTGCTATGTGCCTTATGTAATATGTCCAAGGCTTGATGCAAAACTACTATCGAGCCGGGGGTCTCACCAGAAGCAGCCTCTCTATCCCCATGGGGTAGAGGTAAGGCTGTCTACATCTTACCCTCCTCAGACCCTACCATAGTTTTGCTATTGGTGGGATATACTGAGTACGATGATGATGATGATGATGATGATGATGATGATGATGTGCAGTTTCGTCTATGAATGAGTCAATTGAGGATAAACATTGTCCAAGAAGCTAGCATACCTCATGAATCTTTGGAGTGGACCATTCACCAGTTATTGTAAGTTGAGTAACCTCATTGCGAGACGGTAAACATGTAATCATCAAGTTACCATCTTGATAGTTTTATTCTTCTGAAACGGGGTCAATCACAAGATTCTTCCCAAGGCAAGACTATGCATGAGTTAAAAACAAAAGGTCATGTATTAAATCAATCCACAAAATACACACTCCATAAAGAAGACACTAAAACAGAAAACTTGACACATTATTGAATTACAACAAGCAGATGAGAATATATGTAATTAAGCTGGTGAGTATCATACCACGGAAACTGCAGCAACCAAATCATACATCATAATCCATGCGTCTGCCAAAGCAAGACTGGCACATGAGATAACAACAGGAAGATCACCTGCAAGAATCATAAATTGATAAGATAATATACAATAACCAAACTTTTCTTACCCGCCAATTTCTATATAAAAAGAATCACTACAAGTTAAGTATTTTAAAACTTACAGCCTCCAGATTCCAAAACTAATGCAAATACATCCACGGTTGTTTTTGAACTAAATGGCAGGGAAACGTTCATGAGTATCGCTAAACATTACGAAACCGGAGAGCCCCTTCCTGAAGAGATGTATCGGAAGCTCCTTGCTGCCAGAACCTTCCACGCTAGCAGTCTTAGCCTTCATCTGGCGAGTTCTCGAGTGTATGACACTATTATGTACTTTTTTATCTGACGATTAATATCTTGTGTTAATTAACCTGTAGCTAAAACTCGCAATTCTTGACCTGGAGCTGCACAACAACTATATTTCTGGTGGGTCTGAATCAATTCATGATGTGGATCGGAGGGTGAGTGAAAAAACTCAACTAATCCCTCCACTTCCAGAGGACAGGTGCCTGTGCATCTGTAGCCATATGATTGCAGGTTGGTTCTTGATTACACATATATATATATATATATATTGTCAATGCTAATTTGTTATTACATTATATCGCGGTTAGCTTCTTATTATGGTTTTGTCTGCCATTAACAGGTGGATATGCTGGTGGATTTTTTTTGTAAGGTACTTTTTTGTGTGTTCGATTATTGTGAAGTTTTTAGTAGTTTTAAAAATGTTTAGGTCGTGGGTAATGATTGTGTAACTTCTTTTATGTTTTGCTATTTTCTTTCCTGGCACCGTTTCTGTAACATTTCGAAATTTCAAAGAATAATATTTAATATATTATTTATTTATGGCGTAATAGTTTACTCGTTTTAATAGAGAAATAATAAAAAAATAAAATAATAAGATGGAAGGATAAGTATGCTATTAGGTGGAATTAATAATTGACCAAAAAGGAAAGATGAGCCTTAGGTCCATGGGCTTAAGGGAGTATAAATACCCTTAAACCCTAATTTTTTTCATTTCTATCCATCTCTACACCATAGCCTCCCTACACACAAACACTCTTGCCATAACGGCCGCGACCGAGAGGAAGATCCAAGGCCAAAACTGAACCTAGATCTTGATAGATCTTGACTATACGAGCAAGATACAAGATCTTTGTTGAATATCAAAGCTAACCGTAGCCAAAAAAACGCATAAATGTATGTTCTTTATCTTTAAAGGTTATGTTTTTATGAACAGTTTGCCCTAAAACTTAACCCTAGAGTAGATCGGGTATAGATGTATCATAAAAATGTAAACTTGATGTTTAAAATGGACTTAACGAACTCATGAATATATACGGTTCATAAAGGAAACCCTAGATCTAGCCTAAGAATGTTTTAACTCATAAAAGTTCAAGCTTTACGGGTGAACGAGCTAGGTTTTAGCCGAAAATGGAAATGGAAACGGGTTAAGGGTGATATAGTACCATGATAGGGTATTAATGTCGTGATATGTAATGAAATGATGATAAAAAAAAGTAAACAGTAGCAGCATGGTCGAATACAATGCTTGTGTAACATCTCGAAAATCCCAAAATAATATTAATTATATTACTTAATAATAGAGGGAAAGTTACTCGGGTTATCAGGAATTAAATAAAAGAATAGAGGTTGGTATGGGTCGGGCTAGTGTCGGGCAATGGACGTGGGTTATGGACTAGGATTTATAGAGATGGGTTAAATGAGAATGGGCCTTAGGTCCATGGGATTTCAGGGGTATAAATATCCCCTAAACCCAAAATATCTTTCATTTTCACCAAACTCCCTAACACTCCAAAAACACACACTAACTTCGCCGCCGGACCGAAGGCAGATCCGGGCAGATCCGGCAGACCCGAGTAAGAGAGAGAACGATTAGTGGTGATAAGCAAGTAAACGAGATCCAAACAAGCCCAAAAAGGTATGATTCTTGATCTTTGAGGTTTAAAGATCCAAGCTTTTTAGTGTATAAGCGACCAAAAATGGTCGGGAAGCGTAGTGGGTGATATTGAACCATAGCAAGGGTGTTAAAATCGCTCAAAATGCTGAAAAGAAACCGAACAGCGGCTGTCTGGATAACTTCGCCTTCATCTGGGCAACTTCGCCTTCAACGCGATGAACTTCGCCTGCAAGCTAAGTTCGCCTGATGAACTTCGCCTGCAAGCTAAGTTCGCCTGATGGCAACTTCGCTGTAAAGTTAAGTTCGCCTAACTGGTAACTTCGCCTGAGGCCAAGTTCGCCTGATGATAACTTCGCCTGAAGCCAAGTTCGCCTGATGGCAACTTCGCTGTAAAGCTAAGTTCGCCTAGCTGGTAACTTCGCCTACAGCTAAGTTCGCCTAAGGTTAACTTCGCCTAGAGCTAAGTTCGCCCGAGGGTTAACTTCGCCTAAAGCCAAGTTTGATTAGAAAATAAATTATAAAGCGATAAGTTAAAGTGAGTTAATACTAGGCCACCAGATTAGATCAGACGAGTATTGATACGTGTAACTTGTGCAGTCAGCCGAGCTCAGATAGAGAAGGGATTTACAGCTATCAGAAAAAGAAGCAGAATTCAGGTGAGTTCTAGCCCCATTTATGTGTTACGTTTTCGGGGCTGTGTGCATACTCAATATGTTTGTTAATACACTTATCCTAAGAGATAAGTGTATGCCTTATATGGATAATGTGAAATATATGAATGATTGCTTGATGGTACGTGAACGATCTTCGGATATTGCACGTACTGTCAGGTTGCAGCGCTAAGAATAAGGTAAGTATGTTATGTATGTTTATGTGTATGAACATGATAGAGATAATAGAAGAAAGAAATGATAACGTATGGTTGTATGGTTACGAAGAGGGTTCCGAGCCCTAGTAATACTCGAGGAATGTAGGGCGTAATGCTCTTTATAACGTAAGATATGAAAGTAAGATAATACAAAAGAAAGTAAGAAAGTATGAACGAAAGGATAAAATTTTATGTGTATGCCGTGTATGGTATATGTGATCGATACGATTGATTGCTTGACGGTACGTGAACGATCTTCGGATATTGCACGTATCGTCAAGGGAAGTGACTAGCTCCTTACATGGATATTAAATAGTAAAGTATAGTGTTCCTTTTATGGAAGATATAGTGTTCCTTTTATGGAAGGTATAGTGTTCCTTTTATGGAAGGTATAGTGTTCCTTTTATGGATAGTAAAGTGTTCCTTCTATGGATAGTATAGTGTTCCTCCTATGGAAATTATATATGGTAGGGTAATGGTAATGGTTCTTTTAATAAATATTACGTGACGATCCTCCTATGGATATTTATACAAGGTTAAGGTAGTAATATGTGTCTTCGGATACGGGAAGTAATATATGGGAATAAATTGTATGATACCTGATTAACTAGAACTCACTCAGCGTAGCTGACTTTTAGTATGCACGCAGGTGAGCCGATTACAGAGCTAGTAAGAGGATGACGCATGTCATGGATTGAACGGCTGGCATCTGAAGAAAGAAGTAAAGATGTTTTGAATATAAAGTTTTGTGTTATGGTATCAAAGAAAAGATTTAATGTTTTGTAACAAATGATTGATGTTTTATATTCCGCGAACAGTTTTAATAAACTCTGATTTGAAGGACTGTGTTTATGAGTAAATCCGACGCTAAAGTAGGGCCACCGGGTTCGGGGCCTTACAGCTTGGACTCGAATACAATGTATGTATTCGCATACATATATGATACATTCGAATATAATGGGTACACTCGCATACAATGTTTATATTCAATTACAATGTTTCATTTGAATACAATGCTTGGACTCGAATACAATGTATGTATTTGCATACATATGATACATTCGAATACAATGGGTACACTCGCATACAATGTTTATATTCAATTACAATGTTTCATTTGAATACAATGCTTGGACTCGAATACAATGTATGTATTTGCATACATATGATACATTCGAATACAATGGGTACACTCGCAAACAATGTTTATATTCGATTACAATGTCTCATTCGAATACAATGTATGTATTCACATACATATGATAAATTCGAATACAATGGGTACACTCGCATACAATGTTTATAGTCGATTACAATGACTCATTCATTTACAATGAATCATTCAATTACAATGAATCATTTAGTTACAATAACTCATTCAATTACAATGAATCATTCAATTACAATGAACCATTCAATTACATTGTATCATTCAATTACAATAAACCATTCAATTACAATGGACTCATTAGAATACAATATGATCATTAGAACACAAATGTATTCTAATACCATTCGAATACAAGGTATTCAAATACAATGCTATTAGAATAGACCAGATTTATCCATTTATGGTGAAACTTGAATAATGCGATTTGGACAAGTATTGATACGTGTAATTAATTTACAGTTAGCCGAACACAGTTAAAGAGAGGAATAACAATTAACGGAGAACGTAATAGAACCCAGGTGAGTTTCTAGCCCCACTTCCTTGTTATGTTTTCGGGATTGTGTGCATACCCAATGTGAACGTTAATACACTTACCTCCAATGGTAAGTGTATGCCATGATGAATTATGTGACAGTATGTATGAATGCTTGTAGGTGCGTGAACGATCTTCGGATATTGCATGCATCGTCAGGGAGTATGGTTGTTAGATGAATGATGTGAATAACGCCTAGAGTGTTCGTATGCTACGATGTAATTATGGTATATGTGAGGTATGTGTAAGCAAGTACATGAATGGTATGTGAGATCTGCGTCCGGCATTGTAAATTAGGATGGCAAATCCCATAAACTACCATGGGACCTAAACTCGATATGTGATAGCGTAAATAAGGACTGTGAACCTTATTAGCGTTCCTTATACGGATATTATATAATTGAGCATGCGTTCCTTCTATGGAGTACCTTTTATGGACAATGTATATGGTTCCTTCTATGGATCAGGTATAGAGTTTCTTTTATGGATAAAGTATAGTGGTTCTTTTATGGAAAGCATATAGGGTCTCTTCTATGGGTAACGTAAGGATCCTTTTATGGATAATATCTAGGGATTCTTTTATGGATAGTTTATATAGACCCTTCTATGGGTGATTCAAGTTGTTACTTCTGTGAGTGATAGTAATTGTTCTTCTAATAGATATTATGCAATGGCCCTCTTATGGATAATTATAAAGTGTCAGGAATGAAGTTCGGTTAAGTATGAATATGTATCTTCGGATACGTATACGTGAATGTATGAGAATGTATTGTATGTTGCCTGATTAACTAGAACTCACTCAGCGTAGCTGACTTTTAGTATGCACACATGTAAATATGTTTGTTGAGCTGGCATGAGGATGACACATGGCATGGATTGAATGGCTGACATATGAAGATGGAAGAAATGATCTTTTAAATATGATGTTGTATCTTATGTTTTAAAGAAAAGATCGAATGTTTTGTATCGAATGATTGAAGTTAACGTTTCCGCGAATGTCTTAATTAACTCTGATTTGTAGAACAGTGTTTATGAGTAAATCCGACGTTAAAGTAGGGCTATCAAGACCGGGGCCTTACAGTTTCTAGTTATGAACATGATTTCTACAGTGGGCCGAAGTATTGTCAGCTGATGTTTTCTCGCCTTTAGAGGATGCTGGATTACATGGAGACAAGGTATGGTTTTTAAATGCACATAGAATTGTTTTCTTTTTTTATATTACCATTTCAAGAAATTTCAGTTAACTTGCAACTAGAATTCATTCATATACTTTTTTCCACAGGCCGCTAAGAGACTTTCATGCTTAATGCATACCAGCTTCATAGAGATGAAACTGATATCGAGGAGGCTAAGGAGATGAATTTGTCAATGGTGGTTATACAAAGGCATTCGATTGGAAAAGGAAACTCCCGAAGCTAAAAATGATATAGATGTAGAAGTTTAAGGTACTATTGTTGCCTGCCATAAGTTCTTTGTAGTTAGTTGGAAGCATAGGATTGTACTATGTGTTTTGGTTGTGCAGTTTTTGTAAGCGAATGGTTACATAGTTTGCTTAGATGTTTGCATATAAGAGTATGTTTTACTCGTAATAACTTGTTTTTGTAAACAAAGCGGTATTCATTCAAAAGTATATGAATGAATGAATGGTTACATAATTTCATCTTTATGAAGCTGAAAATGGTATTGTGGATGCAATAGGTGATAATGGCCTTAATAGCCCTTTGGTGGAGTACCGAGCTGATTAGGTGTTTCTTCTGTTCTAGTCCAGCATCTTGTCGGTGTCGATGTAATTAGACTATGAAAGATTAGTGGTCTTTGGAGGTTTACATTTATGCTATGTTAATATCATGTTGCCTCTTTTATGGGTGTTTAGTCAGTAAACCTTTTGAGTCAACTTTAAAATATTGAGTTTGTATCAAGCCTGCTTAAGACCTTCCGAGTCTTTGCATCAATTAGCAAAATTGATGAGATGCTATTCCAATAAGACTGATCAGTAGCGGTTGACAGCTTCCTCTCTATCCATTCATCTTCTACAGGTTCCAATACTATCTGGTATTTATTATTGTGTAATTTTAAGTTGTATTTATAAATTTCACCCCCCTTCATAAATTTCTCATATTTATTTATTTTTAGTATTTATCTTATATCTTTGAGTATATTACGTTTTAAAAAAATTTCAAACATACCATTACAACGTTCTTATTTTTCTCTACGTTTTGATATAAATTTTATTCAAAACTGATGTTCGGCTTATGAGGTACAAGTCATAGGTTGCATCAATTTACAAGTTTTTAAAGCATAAAAGTTGCAACTTTTATTTATCTAATTTGGTTTTTTTCTTTTCAATTCAGTTATCTATCCATATATTCCTCAACTTTACTTATTTATCCTAATTAGTTACATGCTACAAAACATGTAGTTACATGTTAAAGTATATTACATATCAACATATTGCTACATTTATCTAAATCATTTGTTTTATATATATATATTCTATTCATCTAAAATACTTATTATTTATTACACAACTAAAATTAACATTATAAACCAAATTAACTCACTATATCACGAATTGATTTATGAAGCAGCATAAGCAAGTATGTCGTTGCAACATATCGCCCCTGTAGCATTGCACGGGCACTCTACTAGTTCTAGCTAAAAAGTAATTGCTTTCAAAGAGTTAGAAACAAAATAATAATCAAAGCTTCATTTGGTTACTAGTGTTGGCCCATAATGTGGAAAAGTGAATCAAATGGCCACGTCATTTTGCATATTGCCTGGTTGAATAAGTCATGCACATGTCTGCATGTTTAATTTATTATTCACGTGTTTCCTTTTGTTATGGTTTGTTGAGAATTAATGGGTCAATCAGGATAATTGGTTACTCTATTTTCCTTAGTCAGTTAGATCAGGAGTTTGAGGATTGTTTTCTATTTAAGTACGTGTACCAGGCATTCATGTTTATCAATGAAATATCAAAAAATTCCATGAGTTCCTACGTTCTTACATACTAAAAAATAACTTAAGATTCCAACAGTGTGGTATCAGAGCACAAGTCTGCTCATTCACATCTGCTCCCTCACAAAACAAAACCCTACAATTGCACATGTTTACTCTCATGGCTGAAAACCCTAATCATTCAAACTCCACGCCTGCACATAATATTTGAGCACTGGAGTATAAGGATAAAGACGATACTCAATTCTCGAGAACTTTGGGACGTGGTTTTCCTTGGAGTGAACGCTACTACTGATGGGTCTCGAGACAACGGCCGTGAAGCGAAAAAAAAAAAGGGATGCATTAGCGATGACACTTATTCAGCAGGGAGTCCATAGCCTGCTCTTTTCTCGCATCGCTGCATGTGACTCGGCTAAGGAGACGCGGGAAACACTGCAAGTTGAGTTCCAAGGGGACTCACAGGGACAATCCGTGAAGCTTCAAGGATTGAGACGTGATTTTGAGAATCTTGTAATGAAAGCCGATGAAAACATTGAAAAATATTTCTCTCGGGTCATGGATCCAACGTTCGTACGCAGAGGAGATCTCCGATCAGAAAATTGTGGATAAAATCTTAAGGAGCCTGTCGCCAAAATATGATTACGTCATCCCATCGATTGAAGTTGTGTTTGATCTTGCAGAGGTTGCCCCCGTCAAACTCATGAGATTGCTCCATCTCATGAAGAACGAATTAATTATCGATCTCAATCCTCTGTCAAGTCCTCAAGAAGCCGGATCATCAAGATGAAGATGCCCTTAAAGTGTTTAATGAACCGACCAAAGCCACCCGTGGTCGAGACCGTGGCCGAGGAGCACTCAGGGGTTGCGGTTTTAGCAGGGGTCGAGGTGTCACTCTTGATCGAAACAAGGTACCTCAATGCAATATTTGAAAAAAATATGGTCATCTAAAAAGGGATTGTTGGTACAATGATGAAGAGCAAGTTAACGTAGCCGAGAAATGAGGAACATAATGCAGGAGTTGAAGATGAAGGAACTCAACACTTACTGTTGACATTTCATGAAGAGTTTGCCTTGATGACCCATGCAACCAACGTAAGTAATAAGTCTCATTTGTGGGTCATTGATTCTGGTTATTCTCATCATATGACCAGACTGAAATCAAGCTTCACTGAACTAAATGTCGTAGAAGTTTCTTGGCAATTGGGTGATAAATATGATTGAATGGCTCAAGACAAGCATGAAGCTGAGGCACTCAAATGGCACAATAGTTATGGTCATATAAATCTTGATAGTATTAAACGCTTACATGATAAAGGGATGGTTGAAGGGCTACCTAATATTAAATGTTCAATTCACTGTGAGGCTTGTGCACTTGGCAAACAAGCTTGGAAGCCCTTCTTATCAACCTCCTAGAGAGTTAACACCAAGCTAGGATTAGTTCACATAGATTTATGTAGACCCATGCAAATACCTAGTCAGGGAAATAGCTTGTATTATTTCCTCCTTGTTGATGACTATACCCGCATGAGTTGGGTTTATTTTCTAAGTCGTAGAAGTGAAGCATTTGAAAATTTTAAGCACTTTAAGATCATGATTGAAAATGAATGCAGCAGCTCAATTAAGGTTCT
Source organism: Bidens hawaiensis (assembly GCF_021521415.1). Lineage (NCBI taxonomy): Eukaryota > Viridiplantae > Streptophyta > Magnoliopsida > Asterales > Asteraceae > Bidens > Bidens hawaiensis. The sequence continues at coordinate 103,874 of NW_027494589.1, forward strand.
TCGGTCAGACAGAGGAGAACTTTGTTCCAAAGAATTTAGCACCTACTGTGATCAAGCTGGAATAAGAAGAGAGATTACGGTTCCATAATGGAGTAGTGGAACGCAAAAATCGAACAATCATGAATCTAGCTCGGAGTATGCTTTATGAAAAAGAACTTCCAGATTTTCTTTGGGCTAAGGCAGTCTCTACAGCAGTTTACACTATCAACAGGTCGCCCACAAAAGCTTTAGTTGATCAGACTCCATTGCATTGTCAGGCACTAAACCTCCAGTAAAACATTTGGGAGTGTTATGGAAATGTACCTACCCAATTGAGAAGTAAACTAGATTCCCATTCGGAAAGAGCTATACTCATTGGATACACACAAACAAATGGAGTGTATCGATTATATAATCCAGATACAAAAAATTCAGTGTGAAAAGGGATGTAGATTTTTTCACAAAGGTTGGGGTTAAGTGGCTTTTTAAGACAAAGGTTGGTCCGGACGGGAAGAGTGTGAAGTATAAAGCACGTCTGGTTGCCAAGGGCTACTCACAACAGCCGGGTATCGACTTTCAAGAAACATTTGCCACTGTTGCTCGGTTTGAAACAATTCGATTATTCTTATCGATTGTAGCTCAAAAAGGATGGTGTGTGCATCAATTGGATGTGAAGTCAGCATTTTTAAATGGTGACCTCACAGAAGAAATCTATATTGATCAGCCTAAAGGGTTTGCTTCTAAAGATAACCCAGATATTGTGTACAAGCTACACAAAGCATTGTATGGGCTCAAGCAAGCTCCTCGAGCCTGGTACTCAAAAATTGATGCGTATTTTAGCAAACATGGATACATAAAGAGCCCAAGTGAACCCACTTTATATGTCAAACAAACTACTGAAGGAGAAATCATCTATGCGTGTTTGTACGTAGATGACATTATCTGTACTTCTTCATGTAATGCCCTTATGAAGGAGTTTAAGGCGGGTATGGAACAGGCCTTTGAAATAACAGATTTAGGATTGCTCAAATTGTTTCTTGGTCTAGAAGTGATCCAAGCTGATGATGGCATCTTTCTACATCAACATACTTATGATCTAAGTCTGCTGAACTGGTTTGGTGTTTCTAAAGGAAAGCAAGAAGACGCACCAATGAATTATAATGAGAAATTGTTAATTCATGATGGTGCTGATAAAGCTGATGGTGAAACTTTTAGGAGTATGGTGGGAGGACTCATTTACTTAACATATGCTGTAAGTATTGTGTCCAGATTTATGCATAATCCCTCAAAAATTCATATGGGTGTAGCACGAAGAATACTGAAATATGTTGCTTCAACTCCTGAGTTCGGGATCTGATATTCAAAATGAACTGAGATTTCTTTAGAAGGTTACAGTGATAGCAATTTGGCAAGCTGCATAGATGATCGCAAGAGTTTATCAGCGTACATGTTCAACTTGGGTAGTGGTGCAGTTTCATGGAGCTCCAAAAAGCAACCCACAATAGCATTTCGAGTACTGAAGCCAAATACATTGCTGCTGCAAGAGCCTCATACCAAGCCATTTGGCATCGTAGAATTCTCGAAGATATGGGGGTAAGCCAAACACAGCCAACTCCTATCTATTGTGATAATAGATTTGCCATTAGCTTGTCAAAAAATCCTACTCATCACAGCCAATCAAAACATATTGAAATAAAGTATCACTACATTAGAGAGATGGTTGAGAAGAAATATGTTGCATTGGAATTTTGCTCGACCCATGATCAGTTAGCTGATGTCTTTACAAAGCCACTATCAAATGAGAAGTTATGGATGGATGCTGGGAGTTTGCCTTTTTGGTTCAAGAGGGGATGTGGAAAAGACGAAAAGTGAATCAAATGGCCACGTCATTTTGCATATTGCCTGGTTGAATAAGTCATGCACATGTCTTCATGTTTAATTTATTATTCACGTGTTTCCTTTTGTTATGGTTTGTAGAGAAATAATGGGTCGATCAGGATAATTGATTACTCTATTTTCCTTAGTCAGTTAGAGGAGGTTCATAATTGTTTTCTATTTGAGTACTTGTACCAGGCATTCATGTTTATCAATGAAATATAAAAAAATTACGATAGTTCCTACGTTCTTTCATACTAAAAAATAACTTAAGATTCCAACACATAATAGTATATCACAAACTTGAGAAAAAAAGATGACTTATTTTTAGACTCATATTCTAAGTCGAAGTAGAAGAAAATAAAACCACTATATATAATCTAGTAGTTTTTTTAAATTATTTTCTTTTTTCAAGCTAACCAACTTACCTTTTTGGTTTTTGGCAAAAATGGTTTTTTTTAAGTTGGTTTGGGTTGGCTTCGAGCATAAAATAAGCGAATTAAACATCGTTAAAGATATTAAAACAACACGACAACTATGGGACATGATTATAACATGAAAAAAATTCTATTTAATGATATGAAATATAACAAAGTCTAAAACGGGTCGGGTTTTCGAGTTTAGAAAATGAGAAATGTCACAGTTAAGTTATTTATTTACTATTATTATTATTATTATTATTATTATTTTAACAGAGAAAGTCCTATGAAAACAATTAGTGTGAAAAGTGGATATGTGGCTACAATTTTATTAGGTGTGATTATTATCGAGCAACTGTAGAAAGATGAGATTATTCAAATCTAATTTGTCTTTTGAATATACTTATTTTTATTTTATCAAAGTTTTGATACAAATTTTATTCCGAGCCGAACAACTGTAATGTACAGGCATAACTCACACGTTAAAGTATTTATGGTTAAATTAGTTTTATTATTATTATTATTATTATTATTATTATTATTATTATTATAAAAGCCAATTTAAATTTGTCTAAATTACATGATATGTACATGTGTATACATATTATTAACCTTCTTACAATAAACAAGTTCGGTTTCATTGTTATGGATGGAAACGGGACCCTCTTTGGGACATTTTATGGCCGCACGAGGGAAGTTTTGTATAGGTTTACCGTTGGTTTACCCAAGAAACACGGGCGAGGAGGTCAGTCGGCAAATCGATTTGATCGTCTTAGAAAGGAGAAACGCCACAATTACGTTAGAAAAATCGCTGAGCTGGCGACACAGTTTTTCATCAATCCGGCATCTAGTCAACCTAATGTTTCTGGACTTATCTTAGCTGGATCTGCTGATCTAAAAAGCGAGCTGAGCCGGTCTGGTATGTTTGATCCTCGTCTGCAGGCCAAAATCTTAAATGTGGTGGATGTTGCTTATAGGGGTCGGGACGGTTTCAGCCAAGCTATTGCATTGTCTTCAGAAGTTCTTGCAAATGTCAAGTTTGTTCAAGAAAAACGTTTACTCGGAAAGTATTTTGAGGGACTTTGTCAGGACAGTGACAAGTATGTGTATGGTGTTGCTGACACTTTGAAATCCTTGGAAATGGGTGCTGTCGAGACTCTCATCGTGTGGGACAGTCTAGATATAAATCGCTACGTACTTAGAAACATAACAACTGGTGAAGTTGTTGTTAAGCATTTACACGAGTATCAAGAGGCTGATCAGACTTCTGAGCTGAAAGTTGAAGAAAAAAAGCCGTTGCTTGAGTGGCTTGCAGATGAGTATAGAAATTTTGGATGCACACTCGGGTTTGTTACAGACAAGTCTCAAGAGGGTTCACAATTTTGTAAAGGTTTGGTTGGCATTGGTGGGATACTCCGGTACCCGCTGGACATTAGGTCATATGATGATGATATATCTGATGACGATGATGAGTAAATTTGCGAGCCAGTGTAGGCTCGAAGCTCACTTGCTAAGCTCCCCTCCTGTCCTATGAAGGTTGGCCGTTCTCTCGTCTTAGTTTTCAACTTTTTTGTGGTTGGTTTGTGAATATGGATCATGTGTGTTTCGTTTATTTTGGAATGTGTGCATCGATCACTTAACTTTTGTAATCAAGAATCTGCATATGATCAAATGGTAAAAGAGTTTTTTGCATATGATTCAACTTAAACACCAGCCATGTGGAGGGGGTAATTTGGCTCATGTTTGTCGAGTTATATGCTGTATTATCAGTGATTATATTCTCTTTCATAAACTGATTAGGAGGTTTTACAGATTTGAAATTTTGAATGATGACTTGTAAACTGATCAATGCTTTTTTAAGTAGTTGATTGTTATTTGATGAGTAGATATTACACTTGAATTATCACATCTGCTCCAGTCAACACTGTTTTCTCTGTTATTATTTTTTGTCTAGTATTTTTCTTAATTAATTATAACCTTTTTGACACACACACAAACACACACACACACACACACACATATATATATATATATATATATATATATATATATATATATTGTGTAATAGTACAAGACATCAGGTTGGATTGGTATTCATGTTTCTTTTCCAAAAAAAAGGAAAAAAAAAAGAAAGAAATGAGTTTAAATTCTTTGCTCTTTATCTTTATACGATCAAAAGTTTAAGTAGAATAAAAATTAAAGAACAAAAAATTGTTTTGGGGACGTTTTGAACTATAGACCTTTATATCTGTATTTTTACAAAATAAATTTGAGACGGAAGAAAACTTATTTTTAGACCCATACTCTAACTCAAAAGTAAAAGGAAATAAAACCACAATATATAAACTAGTTTTCTTTTTCAAGCTTTTCTTAATCTTTATTTTCTTCTGTTATGTGAACCAGTTCAACACTCAACTTTTTTTCCACCCATATAGCCCATTGTAGAATCATGATTAACCTTCACCTAGTCACTTGTTTAGTCAGTAAACATTTTGAGTCAACAAAAGTTGAGCTTGTATCAAGCTTGCTTAAAACTTTCGGAGTCATGTTCAAACTTCAAAGCCAGCATAACCAAGTGTTTACGTCAATTGAAAACCCATGAGATGTTATTTCAATAAGATTGATCAATTGCAGTTGACAAGTTAATCTCTCTATTAATCCATTCCACTTCTAAAGGTTCTAATACTTGTGGAAGTTAAAATCTCAGTTTTTTCAATTCAGCAAATAAACATGTCAAATAGGTTGAACTGGTTAAAAATCACCAAAATTCCAAAGAAAAAAAATGTTATTGTGAAACCCTTTTGACGCGTTACCCGACTCATTAAAACAACAAAGCTAATAGGAAAAATCGATCTAACTGTCATGTCCAACAAAATTTACAAGATATGATAAGAACAGCAATGACAAATAATAAGCACAGATTAGACCACCAAACAAACTTTTACGCCTAAAGATAACAAAACATGGATTAACAAAGCAAAATTTAGGCCCAAAACAAAAAAAATAACATTTTTTCACACGTTAAGCAGCATAAAACAAGATAATTTTGAAACAAAAAAATAAAAGTAAAAAATAAACATCTTAGCTATTCATTCTTGTGAAGCAGAGGCAGATTCTTTCAAACAAGATCTCATGATCTTTCCTAGCTTGGAGCACGCATCTAGACATAATTCCATTGCCTATTAATCATAATATGTAATGTTAAACGAGTTAAAATGTATGACACAAAAAATCAATTAAAAACAATGTGCAGTTTCGCCTATGAGTCAATTGAGGATAAACATTGTCCAAGAAGCTAGCATACCTCATGAATCTTTGGAGTGGACCATTCACCGGTTATTGTGAGTTGAGTAACCTCATTGCGAGACGGTAAACATGTAATCATCAAGCTACCATCTTGATAGTTTTCTTCTTCTGAAACAGGGTCAATCACAAGATTCTTCCCAAGGCAAGACTATACATAAAAAATGAAAAGTCAGTATGTAACAGGAAAACCTTAAAACAATCCACATTCCACGCACACCATAAAGATGTTAAAACAAAAAACTTGATACATTATGGAATTACAACAAGCAGATGAGAATATATGTAATTAAGCTGGTGAGTATCATACCACGGAAACTGCAGCAACCAAATCATACATCATAATCCCTGCGTCTGCCAAAGCAAGACTGGCACATGAGATAACAACAGGAAGATCACCTGCAAGAATAATAATAAATTGATAATATTCAATAACTAAACTTTTCCTCACCGCCAAATGCCAATCTCTATATAAAAAGAATCGCTGAAAACAAGTATTTTAAAACTTACAGCCTCCAGATTCCAAAACTAATGCAAATACGTCGACGGTTGTTTTTGGAAATGTATCGAGCATGATAGCGCCCTCTAAAGACTTATGCAACTGTGACGAAATTTCTTTGTTCTCAGATGATGCCTAGCTCATAAAAAACATTGAATTTACATAAGAGATACAGAAACTATGATAAAAATAATAACCATATTAATCTTAAAACAAGTTATCTCAAAAGCATACCTGACCACGAACGGGTGTGGCAAAAGTTGTATAACTAACACTACAATTCAGCCTACCAATATCACTGTACATCATAGCTTTCTTACTCTCCCTGGGCCCAAAACTGATAAAGAAATGAGGACAAACAGATCAAAATAATAATACAACCACTTCCATTTGATATTCTAAAAATATGTGAAAGCAACTCAAATGTTCATTCTTTAAGTATCTTATTATTGCAGAACTGATGAATTCAACGAAAGTTGTAGCTAGTGTCTAGATAGCAGATACCCTTTAACTTTCATGTTTATAAAACTTGTGAACTTTGCTTAACATGTATCTAAAAAAAAACATTTATATACGAGACGAACTTACATAGACACGATAACTTTGGTGTTACCGAACTCTGCATAAGCAGACCCTGATGCTGCATTGACCGCACCCGTACGTAAAACTGAAATAGAAAACAATGTAGCACACAGGTTAAGACACAAACAATCCTCTTATTATATAAACCCTAAAACAAACCTAATAAACACACTAAACCAATTAAATAAATCAACAATAAAAAAATACATCACAGCAAAAGTAAATCCACAAAACGAAAAAAAAAAACAAAATGCATATGACATGACAGCAAAATTAGGGTTTTTTTCATCTCAATGTTTTAGTATTAAATTAATCTAAGGGGCATAACATACGACATGAATGAATAATAAACGAAAGAGTTATATTATCATACAACAAGATATTTAAATTGTTGGGATCAAAATGTAAATAAAGGAATTGTGAATAATAATAATAATAATAATAATAATATGAAGAGAGAAAAATATAGGTTCATACATGCAGGTCTGCACTGGTGAAAGTCGCGGCCGTCGGGGCGAACCCAATCAACATTGCCGGTGAAAATAGGCGGTCGGTTCTTCTTAAAGGTGGTCGGAGACGGTGAGTACGTCGCCGGAGCAGCTCCAGCTTTGGCGGCCATTGTATAACAGTCAGACTGGGACCCTGGCTCTGTAGTTACTTTGTGTTATTATATATGAGCCCAGGCCCACTATATTGGGCTACTCCAGTAGATTCTAATTTCTAAATACTTTGTTTCTATGGGTTGCGTTGTGTCGTGACCGGGCACTAATGTGGGTTTGATTGGTATTAGTTAAGTTCGTTAAGATATCGACACTAAATTGAAAAAATGTGGGTTTGATTGGTATTACTTTGTGTTATTAGTCTCGGACATTGATAAAACCTGATCCTTGTCGGTCCTGGGCGATGAGTCGGTAAGCGTTTGTCCGTTTCGGGCGTTGAAATGGTGAGTCGAAACGAATTTCTTCGGTTTGGTTATGTTCATGGTGGTATCGTATAAACAACGTTGGTAAAGCCCAAACGTTGTCGTTTCCGGGGATTGAGGTGGTGAGTTGACACAAATTCAATTGATTTCGGTTATGTTCAATGCGGTACCAAAACTAAAACATAAAATTAAAACAAAAACAAAAACAAAAACAAAAAAAAGCATTGCCCACCACGTGGCCTAATGGTAGTCCGTCATGTGGCCCAATTGTTGCCTTTACGGCACGGGTGGAAAAATATAAATCATGTAATATCCACATGTTTCTAGCATCAACTAATATATAAATCATGTAAAAACATAATATTCAACTAAAATAACATCCATTTTACAATTATAAATTAGTAAATAGTTCCTTATAAACCACATTGGTAGTTTTATTTGTAACTTTGCATTCCTTGTCTAATATAAGCATTTTAACACCGTCTCTGCTCTTCACTATTGATAAAACCACATATGGTTGACCATGTGTACTTGTGTAGACACTGGTAATCGTAGGTATATGCCAACTCTTGCTAGTGATTGGCCTCGACTTTTATTAATGGTCATTGCAAAACAATCCGCAACAGGAAACTGTCTTCGTTTCAATATGAATGACAGTTTCTTATCTGAAGGAGTTAGGCCACTACGAGTTATATAAGTACGAAGCTCAATGTTAGTACCTGAAATAACATTTACTTCGATAAAACGCATCCCCAAGTTAATTACTTGTAATCTGGTTTCGTTGCATAAACCGTTCTTCTTATCAATATTCCTTAGTAACATTATTGGCACACCAACTTTTAGAACCAATCTATGATGAGGCATACTAGACATCTTTAAACCATTTAGAAAATCCAGTGAGTGTAATGCTAGATCGAAACCAGGACTAACACTATCAGACTTGTCTATACTATCAAAACTGAGATATTTAACTTATTCTTCGGGAAACAAAAACAAAAATTTGTCATTAATATCTTGGACAACCTCATTTAAAGGTGCAAGTATGGCCCTTTCTTGAAAATATGAAATATCATTAAATTTTCTATAATGCTGGATATACAACATCAATCAGATCAGAAATAGGATCGGATGAATCACAAATCAAAAGATCATCTGGTATATCTATAATGGCGTTGTTGTATTTATAAATAATGAAATGCAAATGTTGTATTTATAAGTAAATGATAATTTTATATTAATTATAAGACATCATAGCTTATTTGAATCAAATACAAAAACATACAAAGATTAACAAAGATAAATGAAAAATTAAAATATTTTACAACTTATATCATGAGTACAATAATAAGCAAACAAAGAAATTAGTCTCTAAATCAACAAAACAATTTTACAATTTTGATTCAACAAAACTTCTATCTCAATGTTGATTCAAAATATGAACTTTATTTAAGACATTTGTTATACATCAATAACCGTAATGTTTATTACTCTAAGATAGTACTCTTGTTTATTTACACATCAATTTAAATATTTATCAATGTTAAAAGATGAACAATATCTAAGACATTTCTTTTTATAAGTATATTTTAAATTTATTTTACAAAACAAACTGTTATGACAATCTAAAACCTAAATTTAGTATTTCATAATACTATAATTAATTAATTGATCTTCAAAATAAAGTCTTAATCAATATATTAATTTTTATTCAAGTATAGTTGGCATATAATTAATTCCTAATATATATCATTTAAGAAATTAGGCAAAATTTCTCATCCATTTTTTTATAACTCCTTTGTGGATAAGTTATGTTAAATAGTTATTGAATACATATAATAATAATAATAATAATAATAATAATAATCTAATATTGTTTTAATAGATTGTGCTCTGTAGATGTATTGTTTTACCCATTTACACAAATTGCATATACTCGGGAGATTAAACGTTTCGTCATATTTCGTGCATGCTAATTTGGTGGTGATGAAAATAGAAATTTAGTTTTGTTAAAACTTAAACATATGGTCAAGTATATGTTGCTTTATCACGAGTGAAGAGTAGATACGGTGTTAAAATGTTTATATTAGACAAGGAAGGAAAAATTACAAATAAAACTACAAATGTCGTTTATAAGGAACTATTTTGTAATTTATGAAATTCTCATTTTTAATCTATCTAATGATTGTAAAATGCATGTTATTTTTGTTTGAAAGTTATGTTTAATAAAGTTTTTATTTTGTTACCGACTTTATTAACAATTGTATATCATCTTCTCGTCTCCACATGTATGCATGAAATTATGTTTTCCACTTTCATATTACCGGTGGATGTTACACGATTTATATGTTTCCACCCTTGGCGCCCACATGTCAATAACCTAGTAGATAATATACATATTTGATTCTTTAAATGCATAATGTATGAATCTTGCAAGTTATAAAGCAATGGTATATTCACTTTAAAAAGTGTTGTAGGTAACAATATGACAAATCAAAAACCTAAATTTAGTCTTTCATAATACTATAATTAATTGATCTTTAAAATAAAATCTTAATCAATGTTCAATAACATATTAATTCTCATTCAAGTGTAGTTGACATATAGTTAATTCATAATATATATCATCCAGGAAATTAGCCAAAGCTTTCACATCTAGTTTTTTATAATTATTTGTGGATAAATTACGTTAAATAATTATTAAATACATATAATAATAATATATTGTTTTAATAGATTGTGCTCTTTAACTTTTATGTTTCTTTCAATGTGTATTCATTTAACCCATTTCCTTTGTAGCTATATTTTTTACCCATTTAGAAAATTGTATCTACTCAGTAGATTAAACTTTTCGTCATATTCCGTACATGCTAATTTAGTAGTGATGAAAATAGAAATTTTAAGAATTAATTAATACCAGTCAATTTAAAAGTGTAACATAATTTAAGTAATTTTATTTAATATAACGATAAATTTAGTAATACGATTATTATTGATATAAAACGAACAAATGAAAGTTTAGTATATTTAAGGAAACGCTTATTATTGATATAATCGTTATTATTGATATCTCTATAGAACCCGTGTTACACACGGTTGGAAATATAAAAATAATAATATAAGAACTTGTAAAAAATATACTTGATTTTTTCAAACACGGGTCATAGTTCCAAATCCAAAATAATCTAGCTAGTATTTGAACTAACAATACACCAAAACATATTTATAATATAATAATACAAAAGAATAATATGGTACTAAACTACCAATTAAAAGTAAACTATAACCCATAACCTTAATCTCCTTCAAACAATATGAAATTTGAAATGAATGATCAACTTTGTATTGTGAGTCTCTTGGACTTGCTTGGCTGCTACAAATTCAAATTATAAGGTATTATGTCATGAATATTAGCTAATCGGTAATTGCATCATTTGAAATCAAAAGTACAACTCTAATATAATTAATATGTTATAAACAAAATGGATTCATATGTTATAAACAATTATAAAAGTTTAAATAAACATATATATTATAATAATAACATATAAAATGATTCATAAGATTTTACTTCGATCCCAACATCACCTATAACATCTTTTGTCTTAGACTTAGTAACTAATTTTGAAACTGCACCGTCAACATTGTCGTAAATATCCTCGATGTTCCTCTTTAGATTTGTTAACAAAGTTTGTCTCAACAATTTTCATATGAGTAGCACTATTCTTACCAAAAGATATCATCTCCTTCATAACAAAAGAGAAGTTAAAAATACAAAAGTAACAGTCCCATATCACATATATTAAACATACAAATTAAAAGTTTCCAATATTGAATTGACGGTGTCTTAGGATTGGATATCACCATTGCTAATCTGGTTTAATTCGGGCATTTCAACCATTCAAGTAACAAAAAATAAGAAAGTATTTTAATCTATCAAAAAAATAATATGATAACTTTTTAATATTACTAATACCATTTCGTTGTTAAATCTCTGTTCCAAACAGTCCAGAAACAATACATCATTAGCAAATTATCAATATTAAAACACGTTGCTCTTTCAGAATCTTAGTCGACCAAGAGGAGTAATATTCTTTTCAAAACATAGTATTCCCAAACTGATGTAATTTCATATAGTTTAAAAACAGTGTGAATTCTTTTTGAAACAATATTACGTAGCATTAATAAAAGAATCTAATTTGTGAATTATGAAATTTCAGAAGTCATTTATTTAAAAATCTCATACATAAAATTCAATTTAAGAAAATGTTTAATTATGGATTATGTATTAAGTTAATATATAATAAATAATTAACTTGTTTATTATATATTAAAAATTATATTGTTAGATAGTTTTATAAAAATAATACTTTAATTTTAAAATTTAAAGTGTCATTAATTTAGATGCATATTTTGATAAATATTATTGATTAACATTTAATAATATTAAATGTGGGTGATGTGTATTATAGAAAGTTTTGAAAATATCATTATGTATTTTGAAAAACTGTAATCTATATTTATAGAAATTATAGAGACTTGGTTATCATATTAAAGTTTGAGAAAATAGTCTATATTAATATTGAATAAAACTTAAACGAATAATAATGCAAAAAAATATATGTTAATAATAATGTTGTGAACCATATATGTAAAGTAAATAATATGAATGCATAAAAAACATTGTAATGTTTTTCGTTACAAATATTCCATTAAAATGGATTTAGTTTGAATTATAGCTATTTAAGTTATTCAAATTCAGTTTTTTTAACAAATATGGAAAGTCAAACTATATAATTGTAATAATGGGATCCTTATACTCAGATAAATATATATTTTTTAAATTGTACATTTTCATACTAAGATATAATAATAAATTTTTGTAAACTAAGTATAGATGAGTAATAATCGGTTTCTATAATACTATATTAAATGTGTATAAATCTAAAAATGTAAATTAATATAATATTGGAAAGTATAATGATGTTTTAAATTGGACGGAATATTTGTGACTTAATTGGACATTGACAAAAATAATAGAGTAATGATTATGCTACTATAGGTAATTTAATGCACATTATAATCTAACTTAAATGTATTATAGAATAATCAATTAAAATTCATTTCCGGAATATAATATAATCATTTAACTTACATAGATTGTGAAAAGAAATATACACCAATATCAAAAAAGAAATATACATGAATATTAAAAAATAAAAAAAATACATCTGATCAAGTAATACTCAATCCATGAAATCTTCTTTCTCATCCAAAAAACCTAAGATTAAAAAATTCCTAAGATTCTCACCAAGCCACACATCGTGCTTGGGATGCATGACTTTCTTACAAATGCTTGAATTATGTTACCCTGAAACATTATTATTAACATTAGTACAAAATTGTATGAAAAATATGCTAAAATTAATGAATCTGTAACACTACCATTTCATCTTGCACAATTATTAACAAATTTCAGCCCATACAAGTGACCTTCAAATTCGTAGGAATTTGAGAGATGGGTCTCGGCTGTGAAACAAAGTTTGTGTGGGCAGTCTATGTATTTGTAAGTAGACATATTTGCACCGAGTGAGGCCTTCCGAACAATCAAAGATTTATTCTCCGCAAGCCAAACATCATGTTTAGGAATGCACGCCTTCCTTACATAGGCTTGCATTCTGTTGCCCTGCAAATTATTATTAAGATTAGTAAAAAGTTATATGAATAATATAGTAAATTAATGAATGTATTAACAATACCATTTCGTCTTGAACAATCATTTCGATTGACCAATCTTGACCGGGTTTTGAGTTGTCCTTCAGCCGCCAAAGTCTCAAAATACGCACCTTTAGGATACACTCATTGTTTTGAACATCAAGTTGGTTCAACATGGTGATATTGGTTGCTCCATATTGCTAGTGGTGAAAATTTTTTAAAAACAAACATATCATTTACGAACAATAAAAAATTTAACCAATAAAATTAATAAGAAAATGGAAGATATAAAAACAATAAAAAGTAAAAACCTTCGCATAAAGGTAATTGTTTTTAATAAAGAGGTTATGATGGTGTAAGGATTAAGCTATCAAATGTACGTATTTATACCAAATGAATTAGGATAGACAAAATTATAGAAGGAATGTAGTAAGGTAATTGATTGCAAACATAATTTAGTAAATTTGAATATTTTGAAAATAAACTATGGTAAGAACGATTACAAAGGATTCCGTAATGAATGTACTTTCAAATTCTGAAATTTTGAAATTTCTATTATTCAACAATTCAACAATTCCACTAAAGTCTTAATTTATCTTTTCTTATAATTATATTAGTATATTAGATTAGTATAAATATAAATATTTGATTAGTATAAATGTCATATTATTTAATTTAAATGTTGACTATAATCTCATGTAAAAATATAAGTTACTAATTATATTATTTATAATAATATAATTAATCATCAATTATAACACCATATATTATTTAATGTAATTCATATAAGGTTTGAAAATAAAAGTTAATAATTTTGTTATATATATGTAAGTAAATTGTGAATTATATTATCGTAATTATAAGTAAATCGTAATTATAAGTCATGGGTCAATGGGTCAAGAATTGATTTGTAACTCAAGTGTTATTCTTAAACAATAATAAGACAATGGATTTTGGTTATAATTGTTAAAACTTAATGACCGAAATTAAGTAAATGGGTCAATGGGTGAACATCCATAATTATAGTAACACTAAATCATTGTTAATTAATTCAAATTGACACCATAAGTTATAAAATCATTAATTCAAATTTACAAATTAATAACATTCAAAGAATATACAAAAATTTATTTAAATTTACAATTTCCGTAATTAAACCATTCCTTAATCAAATCGGTCATCATTTCCTAAATTTAACATGAATAGTACAAACATTTACAACTTTATGAATTTGATAGTAAATTAAAATAAATATAATATTTTAACAAAAATTCAAAATTTAATATTGGTAATCTCTATATACTATATATATTCACTCTATACGTAATCTCTATATTAAATCCGTAATCCTTTCTATTGATGAAATATCAAATAATAATCTAGATTATATATTATATACTATCTAAGAAAATAATAAAGGTGGTGAATAAAATCAACCCAAAACAATAAAATATTCAAAATGATATTTTGAATATTTGGTTTTGAAAACTATGGCTACGATTTTAAATATTCAAAATGAAATGTACCTAGAAATGTCACTTAATAGAAATATCTAGAAATATTCCTATATAAATAACAATTTTAAATATTCAAAATGAAAATGAAAGATAAGACTTTAATAGCATTGATGAATCTAATTTTAATATATTTTTGATTAATTTAATTAAGATGAAAATTAGAGAAGACCTAGATATAAATGGAAAATATGAGAATCAACCAACAGGAAGGGGAGATTTTGACATAAAGCTTATTGCTTTAATAGTATAGTTAGATTATCAAATGTGGAAATATAGAATGGACTATGATTGTGTATGTCACATTCTAGGCCACAAGATGGTGACCATTAGGAAGCCATCATATGATCATACATAAAGTTGTGAAACCACGGGAAAGTAGACAATATCATGATCGTGTTATGTTACGATATGGTCTAAAGGATTTCTTTAGTCGTTCGGAAGGTAGGGGAAATTTTATCGAGGGCATTGTATCCCAGATCAATTACAATTAGCATGTCACATTCTAGGGCCACAAGCATCATGATTCACATAGAACTTTACGGTTAACATGCATCATGCTTATGTAATAGCAGTATTAGGATAAATGAGTTTTTAGAAAATTATTGGCAAAATAAAACCATTAATTATTGAAAACAAATCATAAATTGTGATAACTAAAGGAGTATGATAATCTTATATGACTATCATACGAATGTCGGTATGCATTTTATGCAATTATAAAAACCATTTTTTGTTATATTTCCATATAAAAGGAGGTAAACCTTTTGTCACCATTTTGATATAGATGAGATTTATTTTATCAATTTAATCACTTCATTTCATGAGAATTTTCATCATTTCGTGTAAAAAAATCATTCATATTGTAATTTATCGGTTATGAATAAACATATAATAACCGATAACATAAGAAAGTAGATAAAGCTTACAATCCTTTGAATCGTTTTTCTTTTTTTACTTTTAAACGGCTTCAATTACATATTTTTTGTCACTCATGAAATTGAACACTCAACACTTGTAAAAACAAAGTTTTATCCAACACCTTAATACAAGTAGAGACATGAGTTATTTATTAAATCCGACAAAGTGTTGCTGTGTTAGGTGGACCAACCTGACCTAACCATTAATTTGCACTACTCATTTGGCTTGAAAATATTTTTGTATGTTACATAGCTGGTCTAAATTACTAGCATAATTATTACACTACTCATTTTGGCTTGAAAATGTTCTATATGCTATATAGCTGGTCTAAACTACTAGGTTTGCTAAACATGCTATTGTATATGTAATCAATAGTGAATGTAGTTGGATCTGAATACATTATTCAGATTCCAGTTAATGAAAACCATGTAAATATTATGCTTGGGTGTTTCCCTCTAGCCTAACATCTTGCTAAGCTAACCTTGTACATATTATAAAGTTGATCATTCAAAGCATGTTTCTGACTTTCTCGTGTAAACTAGAAGGGTAATTACAATGATAAAAGAGTAAAGCTGTGACATCTTACCAGCCTATAACTATAAAAGAAGACTTACAAGTTACAACACACATCCCTATAGATATTCTACAAATCGGTTCTATGAATAAAAATGAAACGAATCAGCAGATTGATTGAACTTGTGGCCTTTAATCACCAGATCAAATATCAATAAATTAAACTCAAATTTCACTGTGTTTTGGATGCAGATGAAATATTAGACACGGAGAAGGATTCGAGCCAGGGTTCGGTTAAGTCAACATCTACAGGTGTTCCATCATCATCTTCTGCAGTCGCTTCTATATCATGAGTATGCGAAGATTCGGACGAATATGATACACTCGATGATATTGGTTGAAGCTCGCGGTCCATTCTAATAGTATAGTCCTGTGTAATATATCATATGCTGTCAGATAAAACCAACAATAATAACAACATATATAAATTGATTAGATGTTGTATACCTGATAACGGTCGAAGGAGAAATTCCTTCTTTTAGATTTTTCTGGTGCAATGGTTAGAAGTATTTGAACAACCTCACTCATTGTCGGGCGCGCGTCTGGATCCAACAACAAGCACTCCTTTGCCAAATAAGCCATCACCTGCAATTCTTCCTCTTCAAACTTCCCTTTTAGACGTGGGTCCGGCAACTCTTTACTCACCCTCTTGCTATCATGTAAAAGAGGTGTCGCCTGCACAAAACCAAAAACAAAGCCATGAGCTCCTTGTGGGCAAAACATACAATTACTATGATTATTATTATATTAACCACTAACCCATATGACAAGGCTCTCTTCCCCGCCTTCGTCAGGTGATTTATATATCGGATGCCTACCACTAATAAGTTCTAGAAGCACGACACCAAAACTGAAAACATCTGACATCAGCGATGCCCGTCCGACAATAGCATATTCAGGTGCAAAATACCCAAACGTCCCCTGCATTCGAGCAGGTGAGCTAGGACAGCTGGGGATACTGTCACTTACTAAACGTTTAGCCATCCCGAGATCAGTTATCTAATAAAACAGTCATTAATATCATCAAAAACCAAACAAGAAAAAAACATTTTTTATTGACGATATTAGAATCTTTACCTTTGCTCGCCAGTTTTCATGTAAGAGAACGTTTGTTGATTTAACATCTCTATGCAAGATTCTAGGAGCAGCTGCTTCATGAAGATATTCTAAGCCTCTAGCAGCTCCGATTGCAACTGCAATACGCGCTCCCCAATCCAGACGTTTTTCTGACACTCCATCTAGACACTCTCTGAGGTTACCATTTAACATGTACTCAAATACCAGAAGCATCTGAGCTTGTTTTCCATGATATTCTAAACAGTAGCCTAACAATGGTACCACGTGACAGCGATGAAGTCTTGACAACAGTTCAATCTATCTATCTATCTATCTATCATCGTACTCAGTATATCCCACCAATAGCAAAGCTATGGAACATCAAATTACATATCTATCATCGTACAACAGTTCAATCTGAGCATCAATATTAAAGTTATTGAGAAGTATTTGATAGCGGTTCAATCTGAACATCAAATTACATATGTTGTAAAAATAGTATTACCTCTGTCAAAAAAGCGACTTCTGCATCTGGGCCTCCTTGAGCTTTGAGGCGTTTAACAGCAACGAGTTTACCATCTCTCAGTTGACCATAATATACATGACTGCTAACACCAACTCCAATTAAATTATCATCAGAGAATTTATTGGTTGCAGTTTCCAAATCTGAGTATGAGAAGTTCGTAATTGTTCCTTGTACAGTCCTCATTGGTTTCCTAAACAAGGATGAAGTTTTGCGTATACACCCTAGAAAACAAAAGCAGAAACATATTTGAGAAAAATAAAACAAGAATGATGTTTTAATAGGAAACAAAGCTCTTGATGCTGCAGTTACCTATGACAGGATTGGTGGGAGAGTGGATTGATATTTTGGATTCTGGGATTGAAGCGGTCTTATAGCTTATTAAGTTGGTAGCACTGTTGTAACTTGTGACTTTATCATATGAGGATAAAGGTAGTTGTTTAGGGGAGGTGTGCTTTCGGTAAACATAGCACATTACTGAAGAGAAAATTGCAAGAGTTGTCACCACCATGCATAGTAATAAAATGATTAATATGGCTTTGCTTGAAAATTGTTTCTTTGAAGTCTCGAATTCTGACTGTGGCTCGCCCAAAGACCCTGTTGAGAAGACGTTCAAGTAGCCGCGTGATCAAAGATATCTTATTTAATAATTTAACATCAGAATTGTGTTATCAAACGAGGACAAGTAAATATACCAGAATTGCAATTGCAGGAAGCAAAACAATTGGATTCAGGGCCTGTAGCCACTTCAGGGAGTCTATCGCCAGAACAGATGCATTTCCATCTATTTTGACTTGTACCTTCTGCATCAGCAGAGGTGCAATCACATGATGAAGAGCAGTTAGTTGGAATAACAGCTTGCTGGTTCGATTTGTTTGCGTAACATGTACATGTCCACTTGTTTATGTCGGGAGTCCCTGAAACTTCATCTGCTGCAATTGAAGGTAAACACAAATAGTTCAAAACAAAGAAATAATTTCATCTTGTTTCATTTTAAACAATATAATAACAAGGCATTACAGTAATGAAACTAACCACAGTGGATGTGCTGAATACAGATGAAGCTGATAAAGCAAACTAAAACAGCCTCCGGTTGGAGCTTCATCTATCCTGTTCAAACAGCAAACACTATGACAGAATAAAATGAAGTTGGTCAAATGTTCCTTCGTATCATAACAACAAATACACACATCGACACTCATATTACAGTAGAAAACCACACATAACACATGATAAGTATGCAATTACAAATATACTATGGGCCCTTGTAATCTTCACCATTAAAACCATTAAGATGTCAATCACCCAAAAGATGCTCTGTGTTCCTCATGGTCAAAAATTGATGATTGTAAAAGAAAAATACACCGCAAATACACCTTATACCATGTTTATGCATACTAACATTGATACAGAAAAAAGAGAAAATGGTATAAATATAGAATGAGATGCTTCATGCTTGTCTGACTTGAAATTCGAGGAACAAACATTCTTTTTTCACCTTTTTGAAACCTCAAGACTCTTCATGAGTAACAGAATTAAACCCAAAACATCCAAAACCGAATAAACTGATAAAAGATTGTCTAAAACAAATAAAAGATAATAAGGAAACATGCATAGAAAAGTAAAGATTAGTGATTGCTAACACATAATAATCGACCAATGCAGCTTAACATAAAGTAGTTTAACATCAATTCAGAATACAAAACAATAATGCTAAAATGCTTTTAATATTAAGTGGGGCAACAGATGAGCAATACCAAGAATATCTACTGGTTGATAAACGGCACCGGCCCAAACCATTAAACAGGTTTGACAAAACAACACCTTACAATTACCAAAACTGGAAGGTGAGAGCAGGTTAGCAGAAGCAGACCACAGAACACTAATTAATGACCGACTATAAATAAATGGCAGGCAATAATTCAATATCCATGACACATATCAATACAAAAATTGTCAAATTTGGTTGAAATTGACATCAAATAGTGACCCAATTAAAGGCTGTTTATAATACTAATAGCAATAAGATTTCAAGGCCATCAACCTCACCCGCACCCACTTATCTTAGGCTACGACAGATGCCTTGTGTCTAATCCGAAAACGACCTCTCAACCAATTTAATTTCAAACAAATATATATATATATAATAATTTTATACAATTATCTAAATTATTAATTAAATAAACAGTAGTAGTGGTTGATTGCATCATTGGCGTACGTTGAAACAGTACTGATAGTCTGATTCAACTTAAATAGAAGAATAATTTTACAAATAACGGATTGTGTTTGTTAATTACTAATTCTTCTTGCCTTCAAAGGCTGTGTCTGTGTGTATCTAATTATAAAATATAAACCCTAGGTTTGGTTGTACTTTGTGTTTTGTATTGCTGTACATTTCGTTGAGACGTCATTTTCTTTCAAAGTCAGTGAGTATTGATTGAGAAGACAGGCACAAGGTTTTCAACATAAATAAAAGAGTAATAAAATGAGGTGTTGTACCTGATAACAAGGAGACAGATCCGGAGTCAACTTAATGTTTTGAAGAGAGCCAGCAAATTAGTTAACATTTACTTGAA
The DNA here is from genome assembly GCF_021521415.1 of Bidens hawaiensis. Classification (NCBI taxonomy): domain Eukaryota; kingdom Viridiplantae; phylum Streptophyta; class Magnoliopsida; order Asterales; family Asteraceae; genus Bidens; species Bidens hawaiensis. Next base: position 124,328 of record NW_027494589.1, read on the forward strand.
CCTCTCCTCTCGGCGTTGCAGATTATTATTATTATTATTATTATTATCTGCTGCTGCTGCTTCTTCTTCTTCTTCTCGTCTTTTTTACACATCACCAACTGATGGTCCCTACTCCCCCACATGCTTTTATTACTTTTTCTCTCAGTTACATCTTTAGTCCTTTGTTGAATGTGAAAAACCTAATTACTCACAAAACTTGATTGTTTCAATTCGGTGGTCTTGTTAAGTCTATGGGTGTGAATGGTTTGGTTGTGTTTATTAGCTTAACCCAAGACTGAAACTCAAGTCATCGGTTGATTTATTTTATTAATCACTCGGTCTTCGGTTAATTGGTTCGGTTTATTTGGTTAGTTTGTCGGTGTTCGATTCGGTTATTTTCCAAAACTAGACTTGGGAAAATTTTGCTTATAATACATGAAATGGAAGTATAGAACAATAGAACATGAGATACATGATACTGAGATATAAAAGTTAGAAATTATATGAATGGTTCGGTTCAGTTAATTTTAGTTTAACCGAGGGTGCAAAGGAAACGATAGCCGATTTTTGGTTGTCGGTTAATTAGTTTTCGGTTTGTTTTTGTCGGTTTTGGTTAACAATTTGATTATTGCTCACCCATTAACTTTGGCAATTTAAAACATTATTAACATTATTATCTAGTTTTGTTTCATACATTGTAAGTAGCAAAGTTAAATTTCAAGTAAAGTTATTCAAATAACTCGAGGTTTAAAACTCGCTTATACACGTGTAATTTTTACATACCGTATTTGTTTTTTTTTTCCATGCTGTTCAAGGTGGGATAAAGTTTAATCATATATGGCTAACTTAAACCGGTTACAATTAGATTTTGATAGCTAAACCTGTTATTTTGTATTTAGCAAAGGGCTGAAATTGGAAACTATAATTAAAGTTGGTTTTGATGAAATCCTTGTTGGATAATCGGGTGTTTAACTTGAAATGCTTCCCTCTAAAATTTTATTAGTCCTTTGCTTTTTTTCATGTTTTGTTTTTAACCGCCTCCTCGTATTCTCTTTTCCGTTTCTTGGAATGTGAGAAATATGCATCTTGGTTTTTGAATTTTAATAATTTAATAGTCACTATTTTATTTCCAACAAATGAATTTTGATGATCACACCTAGATTAAACAATGGCAAAGATTAAAAAAGTACTAGGCTAAAGTAACTTATTTCATTAGTTTTACTACATAAATAAATATATTGTATACCCTTAATAAATTAATCACATCATTTCTATGCTTTACTCAGTATTCAGGACATTTATAATATGAGAATTACATTTAACTGATCCCTTATAAAAGTATGTTCTTAATCCATTTGTGGTACGGTTACTTAGTGTTGAATTGCAAGATTTAGTATTGATATTTATATATAGCTTTTAGTATCAATATTTATAATACTTTAGTGTTTTGCAGCACATCAAACAGTGTGATACTACATCCACTTGTGGTACAGTTGCATCCGCATTTATCCGCTATCAACACTTTGATATAAAAAAACCACCTTGTTATTTTCAGTCTTTTAACACTACGTTAAAAAACCTTTGTTTTTCCTTCTTTGTCTCCTGAATGGTCAAGCACCAAGCCACCAGCATACCGATTTTAGCATCTTGTGGTACCACATGAGGTGGGTGGTGTTTCCTTGTGGTGCCACCATTCCACCTCACTTATCAGTTATCATCACTTGTCGTCTTGCATCCATTCTCCATTCCCCTTTTTAAATAATTTGTTGTGTTTTGATAAAAGATTGTGAATATATACCAGTTTTATTATGATATAAGTTCAAATTTTGCCTATGATTAGTATTATGGTTTCAAGATTCTCGTAACTGATTGTTACGGTTACAAATTATTCTGTTCATTCAAGTTTTAAGAAAATTACACATGGTTAATTATGAGGAAATTGTCGACTTTAAACATAGATGGATTCAACTAACTTCAATTAAGAAATTAACTAGTTATTCGGCCTTATCATTATCATATAATCATTATCTTTCATCTTATCGTATTCATCTTTAAGTCCTTACATACATCGTATCATATATCACGTGGTTTTATTTATAATCTTCATGTTCCATCTTTTCATCGACGTAAAAACATGGGAAAGTCCTTGGGCCATCAATACCTCTCACAATTAAATCAATTACGTTGACTGAGAATGAAATTACGGTTCTAAGACACTTTGTTTTATGTAATCAATTAATTATTAAATTTTAGAAAGCTAAACCTAACTAGTTTAATTAATCAGTAACCTAAATAAATTAAAGGCCAGTCAGGTGAACATGATGTGCTAAAAGAACATATATGAAATCACTTGGCTAGTTGACTCATGGATTAAAGAAAAACAATAAATAAACCTAATCATCATTTCACTGTCAAGTGTCGACTTTGATTTGCAAATTGCCAAATTGTCATTCATGTGTGGGGATATTGAGCTTGACCAAAATGGGCTGACCTAAAATGGCTTTGAGCCCATTAGATCTGCATAGTGCATAGGAAAGAGATGTTGGGTTTAATCCTAATGGACAGGGCTCAATGGGCCAAACCCATATAGGTGCACAAATCAAGTTATAAAAAAAACCGGGTAGGAAACTATTCCGGGTTTGGTCAACAAAGTTAAGAGCTAGATCGGGTCTGATCGGGTTTTTGACCGGTTTGACCAGGATTTCATCAGTTTTTGGTTGGGTGGGGTCTTTACCGGGTAAAGGTGGAACCGATTCTAGTGGTTCTAGACTTCCAGTTCGGTTTCAGGTCCAGGAACGATTTCTCCAAGGAACTGGAACCTTGCTTGTCCCCAAGGGTTGGGTAGGACAGGTCAACTTGAACTGTATGGGAATACGGATATCAGACATGTGGCCTCAAATTGTCTTAGGAATATAACAGTAAACAGTTCATTTGTTTTATGAGCTATAACCTTGTTATATATTCATTTTTAAAATAAAACATATTACAAAGTATTAATATGAAACAACAGCTCATATGTTAAATATAAAATAAAACAAATTACTGAACTCATCATACCTATTGATCTAGTGTTATGATGTCTCCCAACACCACAAATGTAAGGTGGTGCCTAATGAACTCATCATTTTTACAAGTTAAAAAAGACTACAAAATGTAATTTGAAAGGGTTTGTTTCATGTAGACCTGATAAGTTATCGAATATGAATTACATTAGATACAAACCCATCCATTTTCTTGATTTGTAAGATGAATACAGTTGTAGTAAAACCAATTCCCAAATGAATTATTCCCTTGAAAACCAACCAACCAATCCAATTGAGAAAAATATACCCACAAAAGTCAAAACATAGGTTTTCTGCACTTTTCGTAGTAAAACCATTACACAAAATAAAAAGAAGCACCTTTAGAAAAAAGGCATCATCTATCATCTAGGCTGAGGTGGAGGAAAAGAGTATATTGACCTCAATGATTTCTTGTTTTTGGGTGACTGGTTAACCATAGACGTTGATGGACTCCTGCTAAAGCACATTGTCTGAGACAGGTTAACCATCTACCATCGACTGTGTCTGGTAACTCTGTATCTGGCTCGTCATTTCAGTCGAGTCGCCCCTAGCCGTTGCTCGCTGCCATGAATGTGAGCTCAACCCTGACAAAACATAAGCACGTCCCGAAGACTCGTACACTCTTCGGGTCGCCATTCTCTCTTTCATTTCCCTTAATTCAGCAACCAAACCAATGCACAATCGGTCACCTCTACGAGCCGACACAGACTCCGACAACTTTTTCCGGCAATCTTCAAGCACTGACGTTGCCGCTTCTAGATTACCACGTTCGGCTGCCACTTGTGCTTCGGCTATCGCACTGGCGGCTCTAAGCCGGTTCCTTTGTCGGTCAACTTCAACTGACACTATCGGCTCTCCAATAGTTGACTCGGGTCTCGAGATTATCACATCTTCGTTTCCACCAACCGTAACCGTTGTTTTCTTTATCGGGTCCTTGTGAATAACCTTGAACTTCACCAATGACATATTGTCATCTGATTCTCCAACCGGAACATCCAATGCAACAAGAAAATCTCTCTCTTCCTCAGCATACAAATCACCGACTTCAATAAACCCCGATCTTCCATTTTCGTCCATACCAACTTTGTAACTCCCGGCTTTAATAGACCCCAGCCGCAACACGGGATGAACACACTCAACTTCAACCCGTAACTCTTGAACCACAACACTCAAAAGCCCACCAATACACTGAGCAAAAGCGTCTTGTATCACATTCTCAGCTTCTATAAATGAAAACATCCCTCCAGAATGTTCCGAGATAGAGTGCATTGCAGAAGCATCATGATCCATACCAAACCCAAATGTGTGAATCGGTATGCAGGTTTCGTCTTTCTTACATTGCATAGAAGACGGAAGAAGAGTCTGGTAATCGGTTTTTGACCCTGTCTTTCGCGGGCTGATGCTGGTGTATGTGTCTTGCCCGTCTGACAATAATATCATACTGCTTACTGGATTCTTGAATTTCCGCTCAGTCATCACTTTGGTTCCCTTTTTTAGGGCTTCAGCTATATTAGTTCCACCATTAGCAACCAATGAATTAATCATTTGCAAAGATTCTTGCTTCCCGGTTTCAGTCATACGACGAAGTGGAAAAAGCCGACGAGCTGAAGAAGAAAACGCTATAACCGAAAGCCGGTCCAATGGTCCAAGATTTTGTACAACAAAACCCATTGCTTGTTTCAATAAAGCAATCTTTGTACCTGTCATGCTACCACTAATATCAAGTACCGTCACTAGATCTATCGGTGCTCGGGAATTTTGATTTCCTTTAGTGATAGGAGCTTTGAGATTTATTAGGATGCCGAAATTATCAAAGCATGTTGATTTTGCTAACGCTGAAATTTCAGGGTATGTTATCATTTCTACCCCTCCACAAGAATCAAAATCACCAGATGGCATTTCTTCAACTTTATGATTGACTACTTCATCATCATTAAACACAGGTGGCTCGGGGGCTTGAAATAGTAAAGGGGCACTGCGACCAGAGTGCAGTTGTTGATATGCCATACCTTGTAAAGCCATCCATGAACCAGAATTTGTACTTGATTTCACACGAGAAGAACCGGATCTCTCTAAAGGAATTTCTTTCCATTTTGCATGACAAACGGGACAGGCTCGATTTCCATGTTTTACATTTGATGTAATGCAATGGAAATGGAAGGAATGAGAGCATTCTGCAGTGAAGATTGCATGACCGTCAGTTGCCTTCATTGACGTCAAGCATATTGCACACATTTGCTGCAATCCAAATAAAGAATTTTAGTAAAATAAAGAAAACTAAAATTTAGAAATTTAAAAATTAACCTGTATTAATAACAATGCATTTAATGCTTCTACGTTGACATGAATGGCAGTATGGACAAAGGCTCTTCAATGATGCTTATGTGCATATCATTTATTAGCATATCCCCTATTTAGCTTCCAGCGTGATTTTGTTTTGTATTACAACATGATAACTGATAAATATTATATAATATAAAGATTCGCCATAGGTAGGGTTTCTGTTTATGTTTGTTGGTTCGCTTTTTTCCAACTATATATTTTTCGTCTAAATCACTTGATAAACTTCAGTTTGAAGCCAAGCAAAGCTGAAAAGGTATGGTGATTTCAAAGCAACCTGTTTTTTTATATTATGATTGCAAGTCATACCTAACATCCATTTTCAAGTAAATAATGTCCGCTTGCTTTTATTGTTTACAAACGACATTTCATTATTTAAGGAAAAACAAATGAAAGCAACATTATTTATAATCCAGTAAACGTTTAATTTATTTTTCCTTTGAACAACTACGTATCAGTATCATCTTTTAAAAGTAATGAAGGTAAATATATCTTTAACAACCACAAATTTATTGACGGTCATATAAAATCGTGTTAAATCAATCAAATCATGAAAGCTGAAAATCACTTTGGCATAATGAGCAGACATCTTTTGGGTGGCCAACTTGTGATGTGGGTGCTACTTAATGATTAAAAAATGCAACCTTTATAAAGTAAAGATCATTAAGCAACTGGTGTTCCAATGATGAGGTTTCAAGGCAATAAAGAAAAGCATACGCATCATATAGTCAAAAGCAATAACTTGTATAAAAAGAATTAGAAATCAATAAGAATAAGCTAAAGATTTTCCACTGTTTTCAAAGCTTAAACTTACTTTCATCAGTTTTATGCAGCATAAGTAAAGTTCAAAAGTGTTAATTCAACTATGAAAAGGGGGTGAGCGGTTTTATGTGTAAAAGTGAAGGTGTTGACCAGACAAAGCACTTTACCTTCAAGATCTTGAAGTAAAAAAGAATAACAATATTAATTATAAAATCAATTATCAAACCATCTACTACCAGCCCAAACAAGTTTGACCAACTTTGACCCAAAACTACAAGATTCACACATTTCTCCCTCGTGCGTTGGCGCGTTTATAAACCAAGATTACGAGTTTTAAACTCAATATTAATATATTCAATTAATTATTATGGAAAGACCATTATTAAGCAATGGAACATAGTACAAGCTTTAAAGGGACATTAGGGTCCATGAAGCCATTAAGGAGTTGAAAACTATTTGACAACAAAAACCAACCCATCACTATCTCCATACCCACTTCTTGTATTGTATAATCACCATAATTAACCACTACCTAAATATCTTTTGATTACATCACAAAACTATACCTAGCCAATCACAAGTGGTCTAATAGAATTTTCTTTTCTTTTTCCATTTATTAATTTATTAAATAATTATATCACACTGTAATCCACTAGTTTGTCTAATACTCTCTTATGTCATAAACTGAACAACTAAATTATATCACTAACAATTAACAAACGCAAATAATAATAATAATAATACCTTAGAGGACGATTTAATGCCGTATTTGGACATCTGGAGACCGGAGGACGACGGAGTGGGAGTGGTCGGCATTCGGTGGCGGACATCAGAGGATCTCGGCGGCGCGTGAGAGGAGGGGGAGCGCGTGGAGTCGTCATCATCGGAGGTTTTGGGAAGATAAAGACACGTGTTCAAGCCTAGAGCAAGCTTCAGCTTCCGCCATTTGCTTTCACCTCCCATAACTTGAAGAATAATAATATGAAGCAATGGATATTATTATTATTATTCAATTTATAGATCTTATGAGGCAAAAGCGGTTGGTGAAAAGCAAGAATAATATCATCTTTGAAGATTCATGTTCGATGAATACTCATACGGTGAATATTTGGTTTTCCCCAAATATATTTGCATCGTCTCGAAATTAGGGTTTGTGGAGATTGAAATTGAAGCGTATGGGTTTGTATTGGAGTTTATAGTGGACAGAGGTGGGTGTGGGTGTGGGTGTGGGTGAGTGTAAAGCTGGAAAACAGCTTTATTGGATATAAAATGAATTTAATTAGGTGCTACTATTTATTATTTAATATTATATTATAAAGTTATTACTTTGTATGAATGAAATCTTGTTTGACTTTACAATTGTCAGCTTTCAGTTTTCCGAATAATATCAAAATGGATTATTGTTTTTTTTTAGTTATTTTCATTAATTAACAAAACGGTATAGCAAGAAACGAATCAAACGAGCACAAATAACAACCCGATTATATTTACAGCCAACATGGCGATAAATAGCCCTTACAAAATAAAACCTTGACAGACCGTCACTTATCCCACGTTATCTTTTTCCATCTCGACCTGTGTTGAACCAACAAATACCCCAAAGCTTATTATACCTTCCATCGAAGTAACAAGATTCACCGGTTTTCCGTTAAACGCGTCATTACTAGCCGTCCATACACGATAGTGTGACGAGACAAGCGTCATTAAATGCTTTTATCTTTTGTTTTAGAAAGTTGGTGTGTTTGTATAATTCCAATAAGTCTCGAGTGCAAAAGGCATGGAAGGTCGGGCTTGTACACCAAGCACTTAAATATACTTCGCGACTGTATATGTTTCACCACACACCGGGCATATCACCAACGGTGCGTTTGTATATGTTTCATTAGCAAGCGCCATCAAAGATGGAATTTGTTTCATTTCTACCCTCTATGCTAATAGTTCTACCTTTTTTGGGACCCTATTATTCTAAACGTACTCGTAGTATAAGGGTGTGTTTGGGATTCCTTATTTTCCTATCCTTATGATTTATGAATGATGAATAAGTCCTTATTATGTTAATATAGTGTGTTTGGGAACCAATAGGTTCTTTTAACTTTTTCCTTTTCCTTAAGGCTAAAAAATGGGTTTTGAATAAGTTGAGATATGATAACTTATCTCCTTATAGGTTTAGAATACTCATTTCACCCAAACACTTTTTAAAAACAACTTATTCACTTATACAAAAATGTCATTTTTTGTCATTTTACATCAATAAGTTAAAACTAAACATTTTTTAAAAACAACTTATTGACTTATGTTAATCCAAACACTTTTATGGAAACTCCTTATTATAAATTCATAAATCATTTTCTATTTATCACAAAAAGACCTTTTCAACCTAAATAAGAAATCCCATACACACCCTAAGTGTAAGGATGATCAAGTCGATATTATCATAGTTTTATATTTTAATTTATTTTTTTTATAACTTGTGAATTTAATTCCTAACAATTTATTTTTTTTTATAAATTGAGATGAATAATTTATTTTACTACTAATTTTGTAGGAAACTTAAATAATAAGGAGTGTAAAGTTGGACATAAGTAGAAAGATTGGGTGGGATTTCGCTGTTTTAAGTTTTGACCTTTTGGTTATTTAATTAATTAGATTTTTTAAATCATGCAATTATAAAAACCCACTATATTTGATTTTTTAACTTATATAAAAACATTTCTAATCTGGAACTCGACAACTCATAAGTCGTCTTTAAACTTGTATGGCCTTTTTGGGCTTCCATGGGCATTGCGATGGTCATCGTGTCTTATATCTAAAGGAGCATTCCAGATAATCGACGAAGAAAAATGAATTAGGTTTGGTCATTTGGATTACCAATCCTTTTAACTTTATCATGTAATATATATTATATGAAAAAGAAAGTTTCAGTGTATTCTAAAACTTAAAATCAATCTCCAATTTTTTTTGTTGGAGTTATTGAAGTATATAGTATTTAGTGTTTTAATATCAAGCCTACGGGCCTGGTTTATCTCTAAATACTATACTCAAATACTACTTTTTTTAGTCGAAAAATAACTATAAATACGATCTTTTTCTTCTTTACAATCAACCTCTTTTTCTTCTTACATTCTTTAGAATTTTAGAATCATAAATCAACAGAAACTCACTAGCAAAAATAAACTGTTTGACTTTTGGCCTTGGTTTTAAGGAAAATTGCAAGAAATGCCATTCCTTGATATCATCGAAAGAAAGATAGAAGGGGTTAAATGTTTCTAGTCAGCGTCACCGAGTTTGGACTTTGGACCCGAGTGATCCAATGCCGGTTTTCATGTTGACCCACTTGAGTTGTACCTAGCATGCTCTTTTATTTTTTATTTAAGTCCACTCATTTCTAATGGATATGATAGTAACATATTCCAATTTATTTTTTAAATATCATAGTACTCAGAATAACTGTGATGTAACTTTCCATTAAATAAAAATTCATTGTTTTATTTGTCATAAAAGTCATTATACAAAACAAAGTATATACAATTGACAAAACATATTTTCTACGACGAAAAAGTCTACAAACTAGTGTATTTAACATGATCATCATCCATCACCAAGACTGACCAAACCAAAACATTGTAGTTTTATTGAGCTTACGTGTTTGACACATTTCCCTTAACAATTTTCACTTAGGGTACATCGATAAAAACAGTTTGTGCCGAAAGAGAGAACAACCGAGTAAATTTACATACGAAAACACTGTTCTAATAAAAAGTTCGAGCATCAACTTCAACTAAAGTAAGCCCTTAATTTTATGGTCAAAATGAAAAGAAAACCACCAAATCATTTAAGTATATGAAAAACAATAGTTAAATCTTTATTTGATTAACGCGACAGTTTGGGTTGGTGTTTTGGATTCGCGGGTTTGGTTGGGACTTGGGAGACTCTTCAAGGGTCTTTTCAGTGAACTCGGTCAAGAGGACTCTTGTGAAAAATAGAGATAAAAACAGTAATTATGTTTCGAAGTGGTGTAAGTGGGTGCCAAATAAGTGTAATATTCACGTTTGGAGGGCTGAAATGAACTGGATTCCGACAAGGGAGGCTTTAGAAAGAAGAAATATACCAATTCAAAACCGAAATCGTGCTTTGTGTGATTCAGAGTTAGAATCGAATGAGCATATTTTTACAGGTTGTACAGTGGCGACTGTGGTTTGGGACTTTATTAGCCGATGGTGCAAAGTTCCTCCGGTCTTCGGCGTCTCGGTTAGAGAATTATTGGATATGCATTTCTCGGTGGGGGTTAGAAACCAAGAGAAGGAGGCTTTTCATGTATTGTGATCATAGCGTTTGGGGAATTTGGAAAGCGAGAAACGACAAATTATTCGGGGACAAAGAGGTGAGGTTAGAAGAGATTATTGGTGACATAAAGTCCCTAGGTTTCCTTTGGTTTAAACATAGAGCCAAACGAAAATCGATAGAGTGGTCAAATTGGTGTAGTTTTAAATTGATGTAATAGTGTTGGTTTTTGCTTGGTGGCTCCGCTCCGGGTTGTGGAGTGTGTTGTTTCTTGGCCTTGTGTGACATTTGTCTATAAAAGTTTACTGTTCGAAAAAAAAAACAATAGCAATCGAGTAATGGGAACTGAGCTACTACCCATTAGCGATAACTTTGCTCTGCAACAACCCGTGAGCCCCTCAAAGGAAACCTCTCACTGGCCGAGCATAACCATCAAACTTATAAAAACATAAAGACAGTTATCAAGCAAAAAAATAAAAAAAATTCCTTTTGTAATAAAAGAAATAAACTTTTTTTTCTCATTAAACATACGTAAAATAAAAAAAAAAAAAGAATTTATTGGTTAGATGTATCGAGCGAATTTCTAAAGGTTACTAATAACGAAAAGAATTCACATATTGTCATTTTCATTTGGTATATAGGTTTAGATAAGAGAGAAATGGACTTCAGCCGATAGGAAAATAGATAACAAAAATGGTGAATGTAACATAACGTTTTATTTCAAAAAAATAATGACATTGACATGGTATTAATATATATACTCATGGGTTTATCAAACAACCAACTTTTCTAGTCAAAAGTGTCTATGGAGTGGTTAAAGTTATATATAAAATTTGGTAAATTGTGCTTACTGCTTGTGTATTTAGATCACTAAATTAGCTTACCAAAGATTTGAGCTATGAAATGTTACGAATCAAATTCGGGTTCGTGATATTTAATCATTGTTCTTATTCATTTTAATAAAGTTAGCTAAGTGCATTTGTATTTTACTTATTCTAGCGAAACAAAATCATCTCGGATGGAGATCTTAAAAATTCGGTGGTCAACACTAAGGATCTCATGATTAAAGAGATCTTATGATGCATTTGTTTATATAAATTGTACGACAAAATATAATTAAATATATTTTGCTACTTATTTTATAATAAAGACCATTCATGAGTTTAAGATTTCAAATTAAAAGCTTTAAATTAATATATAAGCCTTTAATACAATATCAACATTGATGGTTTTATTCTAACTTTTTGCAAGGTCAAAGTGGTAATCCAATGATGGTCAAGTCCTTAAAAGATGACCGCGAGATATAGACGCAGTGTTGTCAAAATTGTCAGTCGCTAGTCGGACGGTGGGGTGAGGACTAACGATTAATCAGGATTCATAGAGTTTAGTCGGGATTAATCCAATCGGACTTCAATGTATAATTTTTAGTTTTATATGTACACGTACACATTTTTATATGCAATTTTCAGTTTTATACATACACAAATACATTTTGAAAGGAAATTGGCTAGAATCTCGCAGGAAACCCATGATTTTGGCCGGAATCTCGCCGAAAACCGCTGATTTTGGCCTAAATCTCGCTGAAACCGCCGATTTTGGCCAAAACATCATCAGAAAAAGCCGATTAATCTAGATTTCAACGGATTTGACCATTGACCAATTAGCCCAAAAGTAATTAATGAAGCGGGGATTAGCGATTAATCGATGGATTACTTGCGCCTAGTTAGCATTTTTGCAACACCGTATATGTGTTTTTGAGTTATTCATCAATACTCTACACTTTATTAAGCTTGTTCGGATTTGTTTTAGCTTCGATATTAAAAGACGGACGAGCAGCTGGCCAAAACTTTATACCATTTTGGTGGCTCGTTATCCATTGAATAAAATCCTGTTGATCTCGCAATAAGACTAAAGACATGTACAGTGTACTAAACTTTCACTAATAAGATTAACAAACATATTACTAGTTAATTAATGCAACATTTTCTCGGAAAAAAAACATGCCCTGATTCACATCCACAAGTGCCACTTAATTATTCATCATCAGACAAACAAACCAGGTCACCTTCTCTAGCAACCTCAGATGAAGATGGAGACACTTTTGGCAGATGAAAACCGCCTTGCTTGTAGTCGTCGGTGTCCATAGGCGCTGCTGGTGTTGGTGGTATATGTGTCGGTGTTGATGTTGGTGCAGGTGTTTGTGTCGATGTTGGTTTTGGTGTTGGTATTGGATTATAAAGGCCCTGCTTGGAGTTGTTGGTGCCCATAGGCGGTGTTGATGGTGTTGGTATTTGTGTCGGTGTAGGTTTTGGTTTTGGTGTTGGTGTTGGATTATAAAGGCCCGTGTGACTTATGGATACTGATGGCATCGGTGGCAGTGATGGTTGGGGACGTGAGGTTGGTGTGGCTGGCCGGTGACCAGGAGGAAGCATTGAGTATAACGGTGGCAGCTTAAACGATGTTGACGCTGGTTGAGATGAACTTAAAGGTAAACTTCTTGGTGAATTCTGAGCGGGATGGCTATTATTATTATTTATACTGAAAGGTGGTGGTGTTTGAGACAGTTGCTGATGTGGCATCAATCTGTGGTCATGAGGAGTTGGAGGCTTATAAGGACGGATATGAGGAGCTGGAGCTCGGTAGTTCTTAGCAGGAGTGGTGGGGATGGTGTTAGGCGGTGGTCTGCTAGTGGGGTTGATACCAGGTGGTGGTCTACGAGGTATACTGGCGGGGATGATGGTAGATGGTGGTGGTCTGGTAGGTGGGTTGGAATTAAATGTTGGTGGCGGTCGCATATAGGGGTTGGTATTATTATTATTATTATTAGATGGTGGTTTGGTAGGTGGGGTCGAGAAAAGTTGTGACGATTGATTAACTATTTGAAGAGGTGGTTGTGTCTCGGTAACTGGCTGGCTTCTAGAAGATTGAGCCGGTGACGATGAAAATGTAACTCCATTTTGAAACTGAGGCAGATGCGGTAAGTTTGAACCTGAATAAGTTTGTAATTTGTTAAACTGGCTGTGATATAAATAATAACGGAAATGATGTAAATACCTTCAATTTCCGGAGGACCAATAGGCACCACATCTTGGCACTTAGACTTGAAAGCCTCTGCCAATACTTTATTCATGACCACTCTGCTGAAATAACCGTCGACTTCCTTCTTTTTTGACTGAAAAGCTGCATCTGCGTCCTTATTTTTAGCTTCGTATTTAGCGTTGATTCGAGCAGTCATTTCTTCTATTTTCTTCTCTTGATCAGACTTTAACTTCAGCTTCTGCAGAAAGACGCACGCAGGCATATTATAAAACTTAAAAGGTGAAGACGGAAACATTTTAAAGGAATTTAAGGTAAATCAAACAAGAGACTGACAAAGGTGTCGTAGAATTTGACAACAGCGTTCTTCAATTCAAATAATCTTTCCAGTTCGGATTGAAGTGGATCACTAGACTTCTTTCGTGGGGCCCCTTGGTTACCGTTGCCAGATCGATTACCATTCGACTGGTTTGGTGTACCATCTTGATTTGGAACTTGTGGAGTTGGGATATCAGGCTGTTGTTCACCTAGAGGTATACTAGATTGATTCTCAGATGGTAAACACGGTTCTTCGTCAGCCTGAAGCGGTGAAGCTTCAGTATTACACGTATTAACCTGAAAAGTCAAAATACTTCAAGATTAAATGACATAAAAAGTAAACAGTAAATTCTTAACTTTCTCGTGTAAGTAAATCTTACCGGATCTGTTGAAACTGATTCACCAGAAGCTGGAGAAACTAAAGGTTGAACCAAATTATTATTGCTTTGGTCTTCTGGTGCATTTGGCGTGTCAGGATTGACGGTACCAAGTTCACTGTCTTTTCGGTTGCGATCACCGTCACCGTCACCACCACCACCAGCATCATCGTTATGATTAGATGGGCTGTCTACTGATTCAACAGTTTTCGTTTGATCGCTCGTGTGAATCAAAAACATCTCTTTTGCTAATTGCAGTTTCAAGTACACCGAATTTGCTTTGTCTTCCTGACAACTGAAATTTAACTTTTCATTTGCGAGACTGATGGATTGCTTCCTATCAAGCTTGTGTTTTAACAATTCAGCACCAATCCAACACTGCAACATCAGTAGTATATGCTATTAGTAAAACCACAAAATAATATTAAAAAAAACGAACGTATATATTTTCGGTAATCAGACCAGTGATATCAGGAAAGCGTGTAACGTGCTTTCAGATTCGTCATTGACACGAAAATTCCCAACAACATACTCGAGAAACCTTTCTACCATTATCTTCACATCCTCCTGCATTTACATTGGATATCCAATCAAACATGCTATCTACTTCTAGTAACTTCTGGCATCATAACAAGAGAATAATAAAAAAACATATTGTGAGAAACATACCGACAACTTAAGGACTTCACACAGTCTAGATATTTTGAACTTTAGAAGGTCCTGAAAGCTCATTTCCCCTGAAAGAATATGCAGGAATCTTATATTCAATTTCATGTAACATTTACGAAGAAGAATCTGTAAATTTAATAAAAATATCAACATTTCACCTTCTTCTATTACTGGCTTTGATGCAACAGGTTCAGTGACATTATTTGTAATTTGAGCTTCTTTTGTTACTGGCTTTGATGCAACGGGATCAATGACATTATTTGCAATTCCACTTTCTTTTACAACTGGCTTTGATGCAACATGGTCAATGACATTACTTGTAATTACACTTTCTTCTATTATTGGCTTTGATGCAACAGGTTCAGTGATATCTGTAATCTTCTTACGCTTACGCCCAGCATCATCATTGGTGACATTTGTTCTTCTAGGTGACTCCTCAAGATACTGTGGTCTTTTTGCTGACCTTTGTCTCGGAGTTAAGTTAGTGGATAAATACCTCCAGCACGGATCCCTTCCCGTCAATAAATTTTTCCAAAATACATGAGGCGGTTCTCCATCTGACTCGTTTGGTAACATAACGTTTTTACCACAAACCGGTTTAGCTCTTGTAATTTTCAACTCCCCTGCATCCTTATTCTTAGATTTATAAGAAATCAAATCTAGAAACTCTTCCATTAGCTCATTCAACCAGCATTCTTCAGAGGAAGTATTTGAATCACTATGAAACTCGTCAAGTTTTCTAAACAAATATGTAGCACCCTGCATGAGTAACTTATCACTGGTACTCCTACTTAAATTCTGCAACTTGCCGGTAATAGTTACGTTATGCTCTGCAAGTCTAAGAATCTGTTCTTCAAGTGTAAATGAAGTGTACAATCGAAACGTCATAATTTGTTCCGAATGTGAATCGATTGCTATTCTCTGTAACACTCTTAAATCATTTGCAGGATTCCAATCACTGTCAAATAAGATTATAGTGTCCACTGATGATAACTTTATACTTGGAAGACAAGCTCGGTGTTCAAGTAAGAATATGAATCTACCCATTTCTTTGTTGTTGAAGTTATTTAACGCTGCTTGCTTTTTTCCTGGAATCATAATCCCGTCTACACGCTCATAGGAATCTACGCCGAATCTTTGACGGACAAAATCGTCTAATATGTCACCAGTTGAGGTCAAATCTTTTCCGGACCCACTTAACTGGTGATATACAATAAGTACTCTGAGCTGGCGTTTTCTCATTTCGGGAAGTATAACGTCTAGAAATTGGAATTTCCCACTTGCTTTTATACCAACATCTAGAAACTTAATTGGCTCCAGACCCTTAGCAAGTACGGCTTGTAGAGATAGGTCAACTACATAGGGGTGATCACAACACTACAAAGAAGAAACATAAGATTTAACAAGAAGACATGATAATGTGTAACAAATTATATATATATAGAACAAAAAAACCTTGCGGTTAGAAACAAGAATGTCATGAAGAGCGCCAGTAGCATCACTTTTTGAGCATGCACTAAGAGCCATAGCTTTTGAAAGTAACATAGAACAATATTGTTCAAGCTGCACATTGGATATCTGTACAGGTACCCAATATTCCACAAATTTAGACAATGAGCTGGATTTGCATTCATATGCAATAAGCGTAGACAAAGTTTCCTTCAGTTTGCTAATATCACCCAATTCGGTTGCCGTTATGACGCCACAGTCTAGCAGTGGCATCACATCAAGGTTGCTGACCTGCAACACAATATATTTCATAATTATATTTACCATTTAAACACAAGTAACTGACTGATTTAAGAGAAGAACTTACACCTAACGGACCACAGAAAACAAGCAACCTCTTATCAGCGGATAGGCTCTTAATGTGGCTAAAATGAGATGAGATATCCGAGCTTTGGGACTCATCAACTATAATAGCCTCCCATTTTATGGCTTTCAACACATTCAAATCCTGTAAAAAGAACATTTAAATAATGTGCAGGTGTAATAATAACTGAACAGATGGCATGAACAGTGGACAGTGACATACCTTAACAAATGCATCCATGGGGTATAGAAGTAGTTGGAATGCTAACTGACCATTGTCCTTTCGAACATGTAGCAGTTTGGAACTTGTTTTTTCATGTATGCCGTCAACGGAAACTTTAAAGTCATTTAAAGGTGCTATTTTTGAGAACATAGCCTCCCATTGTGATAAAGAATCAGATCTTGTTATTAGTAGAAAAGGCAAAGATGAAGACTTTAATGAGAGAATAAAGAGAACAATCCTCGTTGTACGCTCCTGCAAGTGTGATATGTACACCATGTTATTAATTTAGAATATTCAGATGTAATGTACTTAATAACAGCTTAGAAAATCACCTGGTCATCGAAAACAATGCTGATCGGTCCTTTGATCCAAGCATCATGCAGGCTCTTAACATAGCTTGAATGGATATTATCCACTCCATGTGGGATATTTAACGGGATTTCCTCAATCTAAAGTAAAAGCAAAATTGAAGTAACAAATAAAAGCTTGTTGATAAGTAAAAAGATTAAGATATACCTTATCATTATCTGATGAAGCATCTTCGTTTGCATTTCCATGAAGCTTTTCATAATCTTTAATGAGGTTATGACCATAAGGTGAATCTAAGACGGATATACTTTCTGATTCCCATGTAGCTTGCTCATAATCAAGTCCTTGCCATTGTACAAGCCACTCATAATGATAATTTAATACCTTCTCTGTATTCAATTGACTCTCACATGCTGGCTCTAACGACAATAATAATCTTTTCTTTAACAGCTGATGTGGCACAATCCACTCTTCATTCCACTTCACCTGGAAAGAGACATATAACATATTTATCACACGAAAAAAAGAGAGACAATAACAAATGTAGTTTATAATGGGAAAAAGAATAGAAGCTTATTTACCAAGCCATTTTTGCTGTAGTTTTCTGCAAGCAGTGGAGCTTCAAGTAGCAACTGAGACTCTGGTATCCACTGGTTGTGAATATGAGCAACACCTTTGTATTTAACAAAGTACTGCTTCTGTTTCTGCAAACCTAAACGAGAAATAACGTGCTAAGAAGATTTATATAAAGCAAAAAAACATTCATGTAAGAATTGCTCATGCAAAATGTATTTATTTCAAACCTGAAGCTTCTGAGACCTCCAGTTCTCTCATATCCCAGACCGACTCTGGGACTAACGGAAGGTGGTCGCATCTGTTACATGTAAAGTGAGTGTGATCATATCATGTGTTTGAATAATAAGGAATGTAATTTGAGTCTAACTAACCTTAGCTTTTTACAAACAATGCATATAACTGTGTCGGTCCTTGACACAACATCATTCTTCTCAACAAATTCAGCTGCGGAAGCTGCTTCACACGGAGTCCTATCCTAGTACAAACATTAAAATGAAGAAACTTGAATCACTTAACTACTATATACAACAGTGTGTTAAAGAAAAGCCATTCAAGCATTAGAATTTTGATACCAGAACTGTTTGAAAATAAGAAACATGTCCTGCTTGTACAAGATCAATAAATTTGGCAGTGGCAATTATGGGCTCGTCTTGATCTGATGTCCTGTTTTGTCTTTTAGAGGCTTTCTCAGTAGACTCTTCTCCATTACTATCACCGCAGTCATCATCACCGCCATCTTTATCTTCCACAGACTTTAAGCTGTGTGGTTTTTCCACTTCTGCATCAACAACAATATTTCAAATTAAACCAAAAACATGA
Organism: Bidens hawaiensis; assembly: GCF_021521415.1. Classification (NCBI taxonomy): domain Eukaryota; kingdom Viridiplantae; phylum Streptophyta; class Magnoliopsida; order Asterales; family Asteraceae; genus Bidens; species Bidens hawaiensis. Next base: position 142,891 of record NW_027494589.1, read on the forward strand.
TGACTCACTTATTTGGAACAACCCGAGAGCATAAAAAAATAACAAATACATCATAACTTAAAGCTTTTGGCTAGAAGCAGTACCTCGACAGCTACTGCTGCTGGAATTAGATACAGACGACTTTTCTTCAGTTTCTTTATCATTCTCATCACCTATATCCCATCAAACAAGAATGCGTTAACCAGTTTTAAAACTTTACAACCACGAGAAAATAGAAAACTAATTTTGACCCACCTTCAATTTGTACTCGTGGAGCCTTAGATAAACCATTACGTACGGTAGCGCCCCCTCTCTTCCTTTTCTTACCACCACTGACAACTTCTTCCTTCTGTGACTTCATACTCGATATAGAAGGAGATACAGAAACACCCGCATCAGACTTCTTGCGCCTATCGTTTGTCTTTGTAGGAGTTGTCGTAACTTGTTCATGAGTTTTCCCTGATTTCCCCTTAACCGGAGACACACCCAATGGTTTCTTCTTTCCCAATCTTTCCGACTTCCGAGTATTAACCACATTTTCTTTAACTGGAGTTACACCTGACCTTCTTGAACTCGAAGCAGGAGACGCATTCGGTGTCACAGTTTTCTTCGTCGACTTATTATTCTCATCATCCTTAACTTTGTAAATCGACGCAGTTTCTCTCGATGACCTCCTTGAGCTAGAAGCATTGGACGGAGACGCGTCCGGTGTTACCGTCTTCTTCTTCGACTTAACATTTTCATCATCCTTAACCCGCTGACTTCTACGGTTATCATTTGCCATCCCAGCAACTGCAAAGCAATGGCCAAACCAAGAATTCAATCCCACCACTTAAGAAACATATAATAAGCTGAAAAATCAACAAACAATCTCAAAAATACAATTTTTTTACCTTTTTTTACATCAAAAATTGCAGAAAATCATAAACAAGATTCTTAAACAATACCCACAAAAAAGCCCTAAAAATTCATGCATCAAAAACCCTAAAAATGCATCAATGTAGAACAATAGCACAGTATTTGAAAACCCAATTTACCCTAATTTGGAAAGAAGAATAATAATTGGAAGAAAAAGATCCTACCTTTACAGCTACAAGTAGTAATTAATTATGAATCAAGATCAGAGAGATAAGAGGCAAACTTGCATTGGAAAGATTAGGGTTTTGACCGATCATGCATTGACAGAGAAATTGTTGACCTAAATTCAAGACTTTGCAGATTTGCGCAGTTCGGAGGAAGAAAGTAATAGAAGGGTTTTGCTTTCTACAGAACAGAAATAGTTAATAGGTAATGGTAATGTCATATAGAGTTTCTTGTTTAATGTTAAAAGTTTCAACACTTCTTGAATTGGACAAAATTTAATTTGCACTCTTTTAAACTTTTTTTAATACCATACTAAGTTATGAACCGTATACGACATGAGTTAAATCATTTTTAAGTATATACTAGACAGGTGCATGCGTGATGCAGCGGGAAATACAGAGTTTGGTAATCACGTAACAGATTTATATATATTTATTGTTCTGTTTGAAACCGCTTATTGATATAGGTAGATTAATAATTATTATTTTAAACTCAAATTATTAACGAAGTACAAACCAAATCGGAACCAAACCGTTGGTAATGATTCAGTTTGGTTGGTTTCATATATCAACGTTCGGTTTCAGTTTCGACGACAAAATTCCGTTGCTAATGGTTTGGCTCGCGGTTTAATTCAAAACATCAAAATCAGACCACAAACACATATAGATAAAATGTTATTTTTATAACTGAAGCAAGTTATGGCAATGTCATAATCAAATTAAAGGAAATAAAGCGCTCGTTTATATGGCACAAATTTTGTAAAAAAAAAATTAGCGTACGAAAAAAGTTTTGATCGTTTAAAAATCCGGGGAGGGGGGCTAAAATTAAAAGGGATAGATAGATATAAAAGTTAAATGTTAAATTTATAACTATTTTTTAAATTTACAAAAAAATGATTAAAGTGGATGGACTAAGATTGTAACTATCTTGAAGAAAATATGAAAGACACCTTATATTTAAATATTACAATGACCACTATGCCCATTTTTAAAGTTATATACCATATGTTAAAAAGTTGTAAAATTCTTAAAATCCGTCGTCTTAATTTGTCAATACTTCTATATCTATACTATATATATATATAAATATAATACATGAGACAATGACAAATTAAGACGCTTTAGATTAAGGTTATAAGACTAAACGCTATGGGCGCCGTTGGGCGCCAAACACCAACGAGGGGCACGGTTGGGCTTGGGCGCGGTGGGTGGGCATCTTTGGGACGTTGGGCGCCGATGGATGGTAAAGTTGGGCCCCTCTCTCTCTCTCTCTCAACGACTATATTATTCAACGGTAATATATAAAAATAATAATAATTTAACTATTTTCTATATAATTCAAACCATAATTCCAATTTTTACTCAAACAACTCTTAGATTTCACTCTAATTATCTCAAGTTTCTACAACCAAGGATCCTTTCTCAAACCCAAACCCAAACTCGAACACAAGCTCGAGCTCAAACCCGAACCCGTGGGATCCATCTCAAAGGTGGTAAGCTAGTATACTCGCAAATAACAATGACCCTAACAACCATTTCTATGCCAACCAACATCTACCCGTAATGCCTCCAACCATGAAATCGTTTACCAACGATATGTTTTATCGAATGTCATTGCCGTTTATGCCTCCGCAAGTAACCAGAACCCAAAACACCCCAAACCCAAATACCCGAAACCCAAATAGACGAACCGCAAGTTCGTCGCAAACGAAGTCATAAAAAGAAGCCTGATGACGGTCAAACACCTAACGAAAGGGAAAAAAGAAAAAAGTGGGAAGCGGATGAGGAATTGGTGTTGACGCAAGTATGGATCGACTCATTTGAAGACATAAAAACAAGGATAATGCCCAAATATGCAAACGAGGACAAGGACGACGACGACGAATATTAGTTATTGTTTTTTATTTGTATGTTTTTGTTTTTATTTTTTTATTTGTATGTTTTTTATTTTTGTTTTTTTTTATTTGTATGTTTTTTTTGTAATTTTTTTAGGTTTTATTAATATGTTTCTATATTTAATTTAGTTTGTATTTATATTATTGTGTTGGTTTTTTATTTATAAAAAAAACAAAAGTTTAAAGGGGCATCGATGTCCCTCACCATTGAGGGGCGTCATTGAGTGAGACTTTGATGCCCCTAGTGCCCACGTGACGCTGACAGTGTTATGTGGAGGGGCATCGATGCCTTTCACCATAGAGGATAGTCTAACCAATAGATCACATGATACAAGCCTCAATAAGGGCAAAATGGTCATTGGATCATTAAATCTCACGTGTATTTTAATTTATTCAAATATAGTTACACCATTGCCCCTGATCTTTAATAAACTTTTGTTAATTTAAATAAGAGTTATAAATTTGTCCACTCATCTTTAATCTCTACTTAACAACTTTATTTACCTTTTTGTTTTCTCCTATATTTTTTAAATATATTATATTATAAAAAATAAATAAACTTACCGTTGCGACGAGCTCACTTTTGTCAATGTTTTGATATAAATTTCGTTCAATATCGTGTTGTCGATTATAATGTACAAGTTAACGAAGCATGAATGTACAACCTAACCGAGCGTCCGAGCCGTCAATTATAATGTTCATCTATTTTTTTTTCATAAAGATACAAACAAACCCTCTAAATATTACCACATCTCAACTTAGGAATAAATTTTAAGATTATCATTACATTTTCACTTTTATAATTTAAATACAAAAAATAGTAACACATTTATTTTTTAACCATAACACATAAAAAATCAATTTTTGACCTTCAATTAACGGGTTTGATGAATCATTACATATTTTACATATTTGTATATTATTCTTTAAAATAAATCAATATCATATTTGTGACATTATTAATTTTAACCTTAACTCAACCCATACACTTATTTGAGTCTTGTCGAACGCACTTAAAATCATGTCGTGTACGGGTCTGTTTCACGTCGTGCCGAACCATGAGTATCCATAATTATTACGTGATTACCGAGGTCTGTGTTTAAACACATGTTGCATCGCACGTGCATAGTTATGTGTAATATAGATAAGTCCTAACTTTATAAAAAGAATTTAAAAAAATCACTTAATACATTAAACTGTGATTATAATTCACAAACTTATAAAGAAATTATAAGTCTCCAAATTTCTCTTGTACACGACATCATATGTTTTGTAAGTTTACTACTTGGGTCTAATACTAGTATTATTATTATTTTTTTACTCCATCTAAGCTCTCTACTCATGGTAGAGCAATGCAAACTGCTCATGTTGAAAACACGATGTTTAAATATAAACCGACTTTTGATAGTGATTATTCTTAGCTTTTATTAATCAACATTGAAAAATATACTAAAAATTGGAAATTGTATTCTTTGAAACTTAAATGGAACCTTCTTATCTAAATGTATCATATTAATTCTCGGAATAAATGTGCCAGAGAACTAATGATTTAGGCCCACCCTTGTGATGTAGTGGTTAAAGTGTTGGTATTATAATCACTAGCATGGTCAAATAGCAAAGCTGCAAAGGTATTGTTGCTACAACAAAGATAAGATCATTGATAGTGAATGGACTGGTTAGGCTAACAAGCTTCAAGGGTTCAGGTTAACCTAACGCAGGTCGTGGTGCCCTCTACGTTTGCAAAACGTAGAAGGAGGTTCACTAGTTTGTTTGTTGATTGTTAAAGTTCACCGAAGATCCAAGACCGTGATGTTTGGAATCGGTCTTTGGATGATGTTCTTGGTGAAGCTATGAAGTTATTGAAGTAAGAAAGAAATAAGCAAGGAGCCTATTTCTCAAGGAAGAAAAGAAAATCAGGGAGAGTATGTTATCTGCCCAGATCTTGGTGTGTTCTTGTTTATGGCTAAGTCCTCCTTTTATAGAACACTATGTCAGATCTGGGCCATAGTCATACTTTTTCAAAAACCGCCTTGTCACACTTTTGAAAAAATCTGTGACTAATCTTAGTTTCAGCCACACATTTGAGCATTCGTGTGACGAAACAGCCCAGTTACGAGGCCTTTGGTCACGCTTTCTTAATAAACGTGACCATAAACACATCTTTTAGACACACACTTCAATTTTGTGTGACAATAAAAGCCCGTTGCGATACCTTTGGTCATGGTTTTCAAAAAGAACGTGACCATAAACTCACATTTTAGCCACACTTCAATAAAAAAATGTGACAGTTGCTAGCCACACTGAACAAAATAGTGACCAAATGTTACCAACTGTCATGGTATTGATTGATTTTTTATTCATGTGACCAAAAAAACACAGGTAACATATCCACACTGGATGTGTGTGGCTAGTTGTTACCAACCGTCATTGTAGTTTTTTTATTAATGTGACTGAATGGTTTTGGATTTGGTCACTTACATGAGTTACTAGGTGTGACCATACAGTAGTTTATTATGGTCATGGTTAAACTTCTTCTGTGCGACTAAATACGAGGAACCGTCATTGTTTTTATTTGATGATGTGTCTAAAAGCTAATACCTATGGTCACGAATATTGTTTTGTGTTACTAAAGGTCTAGTGTCTATTAGTCACCTATTAGAAATATTATGATAACAGTTTTACAAAATTCGTTATCTGCAGGACACCCTTTTCAAAATTAGGGTTGATTTCTCGGCTCTATATTCCACGATGACAATCTTAGCATTGCAATCGATGAACACTCAACCGTCATATCTCTTCGATTTGGGAATACTCAGTTGTCTCTTCTCCAGCCCACGAATTAGGGTTTTCATTCATGATTTTCACTATACGAGTATGCTTATTGTGTTCATAATGTTAATCGATTTACTTTTTTTAAGAGCTAATCTGATACATAGTTGATTTGTCATTGTCAATTGATTAGGGTCGACTGATAGAAAGTTCGTTTGTTCCCGTTTATAACTGACACCGGGTTTGTTTGATTGATAGGTTTCCGATTTAACTTATACTCGATTTAAATGTGCCTCAATGCGAATCGCTATTCGAATCATACCAAATCGATGAACATACAACCTTCAGGCTATCATCTCTCTACGATTTCACAAGGTATTCTATTTGTATTCATAATTCGTCGATTTCAATTCCATGTTAACATTTGGTTTAAGCATGTATTGACAGTTTATTGAATGTTTGTAGATCATGATGTCGAAGATGAATGTTTAGTGGGCAGCATATAGAAGCTTGCCAATTATTGTCCTTCGATTAAACTCTCCGATTAACTACCCAGGTTACCAAATTAACCTTTTTTTTCTCCACTAAATCATGCTTATGAGAATATGACAGATTATTCTTAATGACATACTAATTTGAATATGATATAGATTATCCTTTAATAGCAACTAATCATGTTGTGATTGTCATATGGCTTAATGTGTATTTAACATTATATATTGTGCATAAAGTACAATATATGTTGTGATTAGCCGTGTGTGTTTGTAATTGTGAGAAATTTGGATATTTCTAAACTACAAATGAGTTATTTTGATTTTACCAGTGTCTTTGATAGCCGACTTCAGTGTCTGCATTAACCAAGTAAGAAGTAGCTAGAGATGAAGAATCGATCGTCAACGGAAATATGAACGAGTCTAAAGGTCAGAAAGGGCATATATATGCAAGCAAGCTAATTTGGTGGATGTTAGTGTTATAGTGTTCAGTTTATGTTAATCTTTTAATTTGTATTGAAATGTATATAATTTTGTTAATGTTAATGTATGGTTTTTTTTGGTGTTTTGAAGTTTTGTGTATATATTTGGTTGATTCTATTAAAATATGTATTTGGTTGATTCTTCAATTGTGTATTTGGTTGTATGTTAAAACACTATAAAAGCAGTAGGGATGAGCATTTGGTACCGGGTAACGGTACCGGTACCGAAAATCCCGAACCGATTAAATTCGGTACTGGTACCGGTGCCAAGTATTTTCAAAATTCGGGATCGGGAAAATCAGTACCGGTACCGGTTTTTTTCGGTAGTACCGATTTGGTACCGAAAACTCTATATAATACAAGTCTCAATTTAAACTTATCAATATTCCATACACCAACTCTCTTCTCAGTTAACCAAGTATTTTCAGAATATATGTTCAATGATATGTGCTCATGTTCTTTTTATACTTGATTCTTGGAATGTTTGCAAGTTTAATTATTAGTATTAATACAGTTGATGTTGTTCAAACTCCAAAATCCAACAGCCGCAGGTGGTTCAAACTCCAAAATCCAAACAGCCCGCTGATGTGGTTCAAACTCCAGAAAGTCAAACTGGCCCGTAATATGTTTTTATGCTTTTTTGGGATTTAATATTTGTTATGTTTGGCGCCACATAATCTGTTATGTTTGTTTGGCGAGTAATATGTGATTTGTTATGTTTGGCGTCACATAATATGTTATTATGCTTTTTTGGGATTTAATATTTGTTTTTTGTATGAAGTTACATTTCCATTTGGTGTTAAACCGGTGGTTGTGGATTCGGTTAAGTCTCTTGTGATTTCGTATCGCTTGCCACTCAAGTTCGAGGCCCATTTAATTTATGGGCAATTTTTTTGTTTATTTATTTTGCCACTGTTTGCTGTAATTTTTTTGTTTAATTTATTTTGCCACTTTTTTTTATGTTAGTTTTATATATAAGTTAGTTACTGTAGGATGAGTGTAGTTGTTGTGCAAATTTTAATGAAGGGTTTGTAAGTTGCTAATGTGCATACAGTTACACCAAGCTGTTTCGGTAGCTCTTAACGAGGTAGCCTGTATTCGTGGCTGGTGTCTTGGCTTCGGATGCAACCAGGCTATGTGGTTGCTACATGTTATTTTCTAGGATCATAACAAACTGTCGGGATTCAAATCATCCCAAATGCCCAGTTGCTACAGATTTCTACTCTGCGTATATTGCAGTGTTGTGTTGACTTTTTTCTAGTCAACTGCTTGCCATTTTATATTGAAATTGAATGTTAGTCAAATGGGCTAAAGTAATTGTTGGTGCATAATGTTAGTAGTTCAGTATCTCGTGTGTTGTATGTGTCTGTAATCGTGTTAGATTGTTTGTTTTGGTTTTGAATATTGTTTTACACAAGTTCGCCTGGGATGTAGGCGAACTTGGAGATAAGCGAAGTTATGACAACTTCGCCTAGTATGTTAGGCGAAGTTGTCGAGGTTTATTTAAACCTCACTTCGGCTTATTTTGGTTAAGTTTCTCCGAACGTGTATTGGTGATTAGTGATATCACTTGTTGAAGTGTTGCAATACAATCGTGTTTATTAGTATTGTAACGTGTCTTTGTTTATCGGTTCAACATATTATCTATCTTACGCTCGTATCGTATTACGTGGGGATTCCGCACCCTCGTGTAACGAGATACTCCTGTGTAGATCCGGCTGGGAACCTACAATTGGTATCAGAGCATTTGCTCATGATTGTGTGGTTCGGGATTATCACACGGGTGTAAAGATCGTTCCGTTTGACTATTCGCGGAACGAGTTTACGTTGAAATACCTAATTTTTGTGTCTTGCCCATCTCCCACCATCAAATATACCCCAAAACACCTTCGCATACCTCGCAATACATCCAATTAAAACCTGCAAAACCTCGTGTTCATCAGGCGAAGTTGTCGTCATCTTACGTAGGGTTTAAGCGAACTTATAAGGTTTAAGCGAAGTTATAGTGAAGGCGAAGTTAAGAACAAGCGAAGTTGAGTACAAGCGAAGTTAGGAAGCAGCGAAGTTAAGGTTCAAGCGTAGTTAATTCCAAGAGAAGTTAAGTCCAAGCGAAGATAAGCACAAGCGAAGTTGTCACAGGCGAAGTATAATAACTTCGCTATCTGATCACTGATTAAAAAAAAAATACTTTCTTTGTATTTCGAGTTGTGTTTCTTTCAACTATGACTTCAATAAACATTACAGAACTGGTAAAAATGGAGGTTGAAGTCGGTTCAGCAACTAAAGCTCCAAAAATGCTTAAGGGTACCGATTTCGTTGCATGGAAAGATCGGTTTGAACAGTATGTGAAGTATCAAGATGCTAAGATGTGGGTTTGCATTCAAGACGGATACATTCCACCAACATCCTTGTTTGAAGGTCGTGAACAAGTTAAGAAGTACAGTAAGATGGAAGAGGAGGAAAAGAAAATGTATGAGGCAGAGAGTAAAGCTCATGCAGCAATAACAATGGCTCTTCCACAAGAGATTCTTCATACCTTCAAGAAGTACAAAACTGCTAGAGAGCTATGGGAAGCACTAGAAAATAGAGATGAAGGTAATGTGGGGATACGTGCTTCCAAGACAAAGCTGCTAAAAACCCAATTCTCTGTATTCAAGTATTTGAAAAATGAATCACTTGACGATATCATCACAAAATATTATCACTTGATGACCGAACTTAGTAATTACTCTATTGAATACAAGGAAGAAGAGATAGTAGAGAAACTTCTTGATGCTCTTCCACCGAAATGGGAAATGTACACTGTTCTGATGAGAGAAGATAAGGACTTCGCCAAGATTGATTTGGAAACAGCGGTCAATAAGTTACGAAATTTTGAACTTAACATGGTTCGGAAGGAGACACCAACTGATCAGGTTCAGGATCCGGGAATGTATGGTGCGAAAGTCACTCCAAGCTCAAGTTCAAAATCAGAATCCTCTGCCTACTACTCAAAGGGAGAATCAAACTCAAACTCAACTCGTGATGGTCATGTGATTCTCAATATGGATGGCGACGTATGTTTCGTATCTGGAGGTAGTAATCCTTCAAAACCTCAAGCCACAACTGGAAATTTCTCGTCAAATGTTCCAAGCTACAACTACTCACAGATGCCCATGAGTGTTAAATCAGCTGAACAGCAGTTTGCTCTATATGCATCCTTCATTGCATCTTATGAGAACTACATCAAAGGTAAAATTGTCGACCTTGCAACTTTGGATGAAGACTATGATCAGATTGATGCTGATGATTTGGAAGAGATGGACCTGCAGTGGCAGATAGCTATGATAGTAAGAAGGGTAAAAAGATTCATGAAGAAAACGGATAGAAAGTTCGTTGGAGAAAGACCAGGGTTTGATAAATCAAAGGTTCGATGTTACAACTGTTAACAAAATTGTCACTTTGCTAAGGAATGTACAAATGAGAGAGTCGAACGAAGTCAGAACAGGCCTGCACAACAGAATGGGGGAGGTAGTGAGAATAGAGCCATGGTATCTAGACAGAATGGTGGATACAACTGGAATATACAAGTTGAGGAAGTGTTCGAACAGGCTAATTTGGTAAACATCGAAACTGGAGGAAGTGAGAGGGAGATGGGAGAAAATCAAGCATATATGACAGAAGTGAACGATCAGCTCTCTGAGGTAAGTTCTGAACTTCATTGTGAACAATGTGAAAATCTGTCTGAATAATTGAAAACAATAACTGATCAGTTTGTTAGTTTGGACACACAATTTAAAACCTTAAAAGAAAATCATCACTATACTAAAACTAGAGAAAACAGTTACTCGGTAAAAATTAAAGCTAGTGAAAAGGATATCAGAAGTCTTAAAGCCAGTCTAGCTGAAAAAATACAAGTAATTGATCTTAATTATGAAGTGTTAGAAGAAAAAACCAAACTAATTGCTGAAAAAGATAAACAGATAGCTGATTACCAGGTAAAAGTGGTGGAACTAAACAGAAAAATTGAACAGTTTAGAAATTCTTCAGCAATGCTAGATCACATCATAAGTGTTCAACGTTCCCCGGTTAACAAAGGGGGAATTGGATTTTCTGAAGTTCCACCACCGTATAACAATAACTATACTTATAATCCTAGTAATCAGCAATCTGTTAATGTTGAGATTAGTCAGACAGTTCCAGTCAAAATTTCGACTAAAGAACCTGAAGTTGATAAGGGCGAAACGAGTAAGTCAATTTCTAAAGTTGAGATTTCTGTCTCTAGCTCTGTCTCATCAAATTCGGACAAGTCATCCGAATCGGGTGAGATAAAAGAAGAGGTAGTGTTACTAAAACGTGGGGAAGAATATAAGCCGATAAAAAGAATTCCTCCCTAAACCCATTCGTCCCACTATATGTTAGACAAACGGGTAGTAATGCAACTTCGACATCTGCAACAACTGTTGAGACGAAAGTTCAAAACAGAAGTTGTTTCAGATGCAACAAAGTAGGACACCTTATTGCTGATTGTCCTCTAAAACAGAGAAAATTTAGAGGTATGAGGCCTCCGAAAACTGGGAATAAAACGAATACTAATTATGATACTGGTAAGAATGCGAACACACCAAATTTCAGACATTGGACTAATCCAAGGTTTCAAAGAAATCAGTCACATTTTTTCCCAGTTAACTACCAAACCAACCATTATAATTCAGTTAATTCACTAAGGTTTGGAAGGCCTCATAGCCAGTCCTCTACAAGGTTTCCTTTCAGAACTTACAGAAACCATTCTCAAACTGACTTTGGGCAACCAAAATACTGGATGCCGGTCAACAGATTTAATCGACCCAAGACCAGTAGGTCTTGGGTCCCCAGATTTTAATCTATTTCTTTAATTGTGCAGGAACAGTCAAACAGGGCTGTAAACAATATGTGGGTTGTTGACAGTGGCTGTTCCCGGCACATGACTGGTAACAAGAAATTGTTACGTGACTGGAAATCTGTTCAAGGAGGAAGGGTTAGTTTCTCTGGAGAGAGTGGAGGTAGAATCAGTGGTATTGGAACTGTGACTAATGGAAGAATGAAGTTAGAGAAGGTGAATTTTGTGGAAGAATTGAAGCATAACTTGTTGAGTGTGTCTCATATTTGTGACAAAGAATACACGGTGCATTTTACTAAAAATGAGGCAATTTTTCTTTATCCTGGTTTCAAGATACCAGAGGCCTAGGTGGTGATGAAAGCTCCAAGAGAAAAGAACACGTATGTGATGGATATGAGGTCAACTGAGATGACAACAGAAGAGTCATGTCTTCTGTCAAAGGCAACTGAGTCGGAGTCAGAGTTTTGGCATCGAAGAATGGGACATATACATCTTCGCAAAATGAATTACATTGTCAAGAATGGGCTGGTGCTTGGAGTTCCCTTGAAGAATTTTAACTTTGAAGATCAATGCTTGTCATGCAAGAAAGGAAAGTAACACAAAAAACCTCATAACTCCAAGAAGGTTAACTCAATTGTCAGTACTCTAGACCTACTTCACATGGATCTCTTTGGTCCCGTGAATGTAAAGAGTCTAGGTGGAACGTCATACTGCTTGGTTGTAACCGATGATTACTCTCGATACTCTTGGGTATACTTTCTGAATGCAAAAGATGAGACAGTTCAGTTGGTAATTAACTTGATTACCAAGGTTGAAAATATTGTTGGGAGAAAGGTTAAGTACATCAGGAGTGATAATGGTACAAAGTTCAAGAACTATCAGATGGAGATGTTCTGCTTACAGAAAGGGATAGAACATCAGTACAGCGCCCCGTATACTCCGCAACAAAATGGGGTAGCTGAGAGAAAGAATAGAACGCTAATCGAAGGAGCCGGAAACCATGCTTGCAGATGCTAAACTTCCCGTGATGTTCTGGGCTGAGGCTGTTGCCACAGCCTGTTATATCCTTAATCGTGTTTTAACTGTTAAAAGATTAAATAAAACTTGTTATGAACTTATGCATGGTAGAAAGCCAAACTTGAATGGTCTCGAACCTTTCGGGTCCCCATTTTCGATATTAAAGACAAACTCAAAATTCGGTGAGATAGCCGACGAAGGTATTTTAGTCGGATATTTTGTTGGAACACCCAACAGAAGAGTCTTTAATTTATCGAACAGCAAGGTTGAGGTGGTATGTAACACTGACATTACGAGTTACAAATCACCAAGGCCTAGCATGGGACCCGCTGAAGCTTTCGACTATGATAAACTATTCAAATCTTTTAATGTGCCTTACTTGGATTTTGCAGAAGTTTATGAGAAACTTGCTTCACAGATTCTGTATGACGAGGAGGAAAATATTGTGCAACGTCCGCAATACGATGAATGTCAACCTACGTCGTCAAGTGCCGTTGATACTCCTGCTCCCTCTACTGAAGAAGAATTCTTCAATCCATTTCACACTCAACATCAATCTCACACTGATGAACTCTCTTCAAATTTAGAAAACAATCTGGAAGTCGGTCCGGTTCAGACTACTGGAATTCACAAAAATCACCATTTGGAGAACGTGATAGGTAATCTGTCTGACGGTGTTCAAACAAGAAAAAGTTTGGATGAACACACATGTGTTTACGCAAGCATTAAAGACACGGGTTTCATAAACGAATGCTTGTACACCTGCTTCATCAGCCAGATTGAACCGAAGAATTATCAAATGGCTCTAAAAGATAGCTCGTGGGTTGAAGCCATGCAAGAAGAATTAGCACAGTTTGAGAAGATGGAAGTATGGAAATTAGTTGAAAAACCTTAGAATGTAAATGCTATCGGTACAAAGTGGGTTTTTAAATGTAAGAGAGATGAGAAAGGGATAATCATACGAAACAAGGCAAGATTGGTAGTAAAAGGGTTTAATCATCAAGAAGGAATCGACTACAACGAAGTGTTTGCTCCTGTGGCAAGATTGGAGGCAATTCGACTGTTTTTGGCATTTGCTGCACACAAAGAGATGAAAGTGTTCCAGTTAGATGTGAAAAGTGCATTTCTTAATGGTAAAGTCGATGAGGTGGTGTATGTTGAACAACCTCCGGGTTTTCCTGACCCAGATTTTCCTGATCATGTGTACGAACTGAGTAAAGCTTTATATGGGCTACATCAGGCCCCTCGTGCATGGTACGCAACTTTGTCTGATTACTTGCTTGAGAATGGGTTCGAAAGAGGAAAAATCGATAGCACGCTGTTTGTCAAGAGAAAAGGGGGAGATTTTCTACTCGTTCAAGTCTATGTGGACGACATCATTTTTGCTGCATCAAAAGTCACCATGTGTCAGGAATTTGAAGCAGTCATGAAGAAGAGGTTTGAAATGAGCACCATGGGCGAATTAACTTTCTTTTTGGGATTGCAGGTAGATCAGAAGAGAGATGGGATGTTTATTCATCAAACAAAATATGTCCAAGATGTGCTCAAACGCTTCAAGATGGATGATAGCACCCCATTTGATACTCCAATTTGCGTCAACCACAAACTGGGTGCTGATTCTGACAGTGATGAAGACGTTGATCCCACCCAATATCGAGCAATCATAGGTTCTTTAATGTATCTAACTGCATCTAGACTTGACATTATGTTTGCAGTTTGTCTTTGTGCTCGTTTTCAGGCAAGCCCGAAGGAATCTCACATGAAGGGAGTGAAGAGAATATTGCGGTATCTCAAAGGCAAGCCTAAGTTGGGATTGTGGTACACGAAAGGGGGAGAACTAGATTTGGTAGCTTACACAGATTCTGACTATCGAGGCTGCAATCAGAACAGGAAGTCAACAACCAGTGGATGTCAGTTTCTGGGAGGAAGATTGGTGTCGTGGCAGTGCAAGAAGCAGACCTCAGTAGCCATTTCCACCTGCGAAGCAGAGTATATGGCAACATCAAACTGCTGCTCCCAGGTTCTATGGATATAACAGCAATTGCACGATTATGGTCTGAATTTCACTCAAACTCCTATTTGCATTGATAACACTGCTGCAATCTCAGTAACTAACAATCCCGTCAAACACAGCAAAACTAAACATATTGACATTCGTCATCATTTTATACGGGATTGTGCTGAGAAGAAATTAATTGTGCTTGAAAATGTTGATTCTTTGAATAATTTCACCGATCTTTTTACTAAAGCGTTTGACCGATCCATTTTTCAAAACCTTGTTGAGCTTAATGGGATGATCAGTCCCGAGTAACCTTCTTTTCCGTTCTGTTTATTAAAAAAATAAATAAATAAAATAAAAAAATAAAAATCACTATCGCTTAGAATTATGTCGGTTGCTTCAGTTTGAAGGACACATCTTCGTATATGTTTGGTCCTTACTTCTACTAGTAGATTATGAGGATAGCCATTAACCAGATGACTGAAAGTGACCGGGGCGGTTTATGATGGGTTTTTATTCTTTCGCTGAAAAGTAGTCGTTCATACTTAGTTAGAAGGACACATACTCGTATGTGGTCGGTCCAGCTGATCCATTAGATCCTCAGGATAGCCGTTTACCTGAAGACTTTGACTTATCGGGGCGATAGAATTTAAATTTTTTTAGGGAGATGATATAATTTTTCAAGTCTATAACTTCGTAAGAAGTTTCAATACAATGTTTAAAAGAAAATTGATCCAACCATGGAAAGTGATAGAAAAACTAATTCTGTGTGCTTAACTGGTGAAGTTATTAGGCCTAAAAGACTCTAGAACAGCCATTGTAAGTTATGGTAGCTTTCTATGGTGCGTAAAAGTAGAAGTGATACAAACTAAATCTCCTCGATTTAATGTGGAGAATCATTCTGAGTTGTGCATGTCTCCATATACATCTTTCCGAATGATAGGCAGAAAAGTGATTACCCGGTCATACACGAGCCCGTGAGTGTTCTGATTCCCGAGAAGATAGTGTCGAGTACCTGCAGTGATCCAGATTCGGGACTTGCAGTTGTCTATAATTTGAAGTTGTATTAATGTCTTTATTAAAAAAAATAATAATAAAAAAAAACATGTGGTTAAGCCTTCTGAAGCTTATGTTGTTTCGAATATCAATAAAGAGGCAAGAAAGAGAACGGGAAGAAGACACTAAAGATCGATGTGTGATTACTGTTTAATCAGACTCTACGGGTCAAAGTCAACTCGGGGTGACTTGGGAAAAGCCAAATACGCTTTGAGAATAGATAGGAGGCATCACAATCTCTCATGTGATGTCCATCTAAAGTTTGAGCTTAATTGAACCTAATCCGTATCACAGAAGCGATGAAAACCATACTAAGTATTATACCTACTTACAACCTGTTTCTTTATGTCAGAATACCGCTGAACATGAATCTATGTGACAGCCACTTAATGAGTATGATTCATGTTCGGATCTTTTCTAAAACATGCAGGTTATCGTCAAGACTGAAATTTGATCCCGTTTATTTTATTACTAAAACTTTCATTGCCTATTTTGTTTTATGGCTTATAACTTGGTTACTTGGTTCTTTGATCGTAATGTTTAAATCTTTAACGGAGGATCTTAAAAGCCAGTTGCATTTTGATCAAATTTATAAGGTTCTGTTTGTAAATTAATAAAGGCGAAGTTACTGGTAAGCTACATAGGCGAAGTTGACCATCTGGTTGACCATAAGCGAAGTTAATGGTAAGCTGTTAAGGAGCGAAGTTTTCACAGGGCGAAGTTAAGCATAACTTCGCCCATGTTTTTTCAAACTATATAAGGAGTTACAGTGGTCAACTTGGTCAAATTTTACTGTGTTTGTAACCCATTTAGTCTTCTAGATCTCAATAGAACTATCCTTTCATGTTTTGATTCTCAAATACTTCAGACAACACCTTGATCGGATCATAATAATACGCCGTTTCAGATTCAGGCGAAGTTAGGGTTAGGCGGAGTTATACTCAACTTCGCCTTAGGTTTAACTTCGCCTGCTCAAGCTTATATTATCTAAAAGTTCTGGTTTGTTCTCAGGCGAAGTTAGGGTTTAGGGCGAAGTTGTACTTAACTTCGCCATATGGCTAACTTTGCCTGCACATTAGATGTTATCATAACTTCGCTCATGGTAACAGGCGAAGTTATGATCTGCTACGTCAATGTTCTAACTTAGATCGTTTGTTGTGCAGATATGGCTGCTGTGGCAGGGGCTGGTGGTGCTGGTGGTGACGAAGGTGGTGACAACAACCGACAGTTCTTTCCGGGTCACAACATGTATATTACTTTGGATCCGGATGCGAGTGGTATCGACGACTATCGCGAGATCATCTCCTTCCTCGTTCGCTCACGTATTTTTCACGCCATCACTACTACTCTTCCCATTTCTCTACCAAATATTGAAGATTTTTGGCGAATGGTAGAATATGACTGTAGAGTTGATCCTCCGGTTATGCGCGCTACTGTGAACAATCAGGTGGTACAGTTCTCGGTAGATCAAATCAGAGTCGCTTTGCAGTTCGGGGCTGAAACTACAGATGATCCAACAGATTTTCCGGCTCTATTCAGAGATGGTGCGTTTCTGCGTATGGGTTATTCGGGTCCGTTGGGTGACACTCAAATGAGAAAGGAATTTTTATTAGATCAGCGGCGTTTTCTGATGCACGTTATGATAGTATGCATGTCGGGTCGTAAAGCTGGTACAGACGGAATGGGGGCAACGATGCAATCTGCAATGACAGCCCTGACTTACAACAAGCCATACAGCTTTAGTCAGATGGTGTTTTATGAAATTGATCGTCAGAGACGAGCGGTTGCCAGGGAAAGATTTTTAATGTACCCGAGATTTTTGCAGATGATTTTGAATCATGTAGCACCTACGCTACCTCAACGACGTCCTATCCGTTATGTTGAGAGTGTTAGTAAGAGAATCTTTGCGCAATGTAGGTCGTCAAGTGCTCGTAGCAAACCAGAGCTTCGTCCGCGGCACACTGCATTGTTTGGTTATTTGGTGAATCCTGCTTATATTGCTCCTCCAGGAGATGAATTTCGAGACCAGAAACCGCAACAGGCTAATGTTCCTCAACCACCTCCTGTGGTTCAACCACCACCTGTGGTACAGCAAGCACTGCCTGCTGATCCTGTTGCAGCTCCAGAAGAACAAGTCGATCTTGAAGCCGCCTTTGGTGGGCAAGGGTTCTTTAACATGGAACAAATTGATCCAGCTGCTGAGGTTCGAGCCCCAGTAGCTGAGGCTTCTGGTGTGAATGTTTCTTTGGTCGCTACGTCTGTAGCGGATTCTGAGAGAACTGACTCTGACTCCTCCACTGATGATATCGCTGAAGCACAACAGATTCTGGTCAGACAAGAAGGAATACATGGCAAGAGAAAGAGAGACTCGGATGACAGTGAATCTGACTATGAGGAGGAGTTAGACAAGTTGATACGAAGATCGAAGAAGGTCAGAGCTGGTGAAAGTTCAGGAGTTGGTGAAAGCTCAAGGGTGGTTCGTTTCTCTTCACCCTCGTTATCTGGTATGACTATGGTTCCTGCTTCTGTGTCTGTGACAGTACCGATTGTCTCAAGTGTTCCTGTGGTGACAACGTCATCATCATTTGGTATTCCACCAACCACGTTTCAGTTTTCTACTCCAGAGATAGTCTCCTTGCCACCTCCTACTGTCACTCCATCTGAGGTTGTTGCAAGATTTGTTGAGTCAACGTTGGTTGCTACTGCGGGGTTGCCTGTTTCAATACCACCCGCAGTTACTTTTCAGATTACTTCTGATACTCCAGCTAGTTTGGGAATACCTCCACCTTATGCTCAAGACGTTTCTCACATGCGTTTTGATTTTGATGCTACCTTGTCTGATTCTGAAAGGATAGCTGCTCTTGAACGGGTAGTTGCTGAACAGTCAAGAATCAATATAATCCAGACTCAAGCTATCCAGCGACTTGTAGTAGAAAATCAGATCCAATCGTCCCTCCTTGTTGAACATGGTAAACTATTTGATGCTCTAAAACAGTTCTTAGCATCTCAGGGGGAGACGAGCTGCAAGGGCGACGAGTTGAGAACCAAGAAGAGTCAAGATAGAGACGATGATCCCAATGCATCGAAAGGTGCAGGTGGTGAGTTGCCAAGAACTGAACAAACTCTTGGGACTTCCACATCTCAGGGGGAGTCAACAGGTACGGCAGGTGGATCAGGCGGTGAAAATGTCGTGGTTGTTGATGATGAGGAAATGTTGGGTAATGATGATGATTTAACCGATGATGTGTTAACTATTGATGAGATTGAAAAGATAGGAGAACAGATTGTGATTGATAGTGAGATAGAAGAAGGTGAGATTGTGGATGATAGTGTAGAACATGATATTCCAGACGTTGACAAGGTGAATGAGAGTCAAGATATGGATGTGTCTGATGAGTCTGAGTGGGAAGAACAGCCGAGATGGAAAGAAGGCTATGCTCAATGGTTTGTTGAGACAAAGAAGCCAGTGGTTCCAACAATGTTCAAAAAGAGTTACAATATCAAAGGGTATGCTGAGTCGAAGAAAGGTATTATTTGTTGGCTGTATGATGAGCAGTTAAAGTTATTTGTGATTTAACGCTTTGATGGGATTCAGTATTTTAAGAGGACGTTGAGATCGCTCAATACCTTGCCTGAGTGTGAGGTAAAGGATTTGGCTAAATTGGGATTGATTAATAGGAGTGATGACAATATGGCTAGAATAATTGGGAAGATTGTGTGGAAAGAAAGTGTGAAAGAGAAGAAGTTTGAGTTGTTAAAGCCCCAGAAAGGGAAGTTAGTTGAAGATAAGGAAAGAGGAATGCGAGCTGATGGCAAACCTTGGATGGTGATGAAATATAAGCAGATTCGGTGTTTGAAAGAAGTGCCGATGAAGATAATGCCCAAGGATGTTTTAAAGAGTCTCAAGTGGTGGTACGTTGATAGTCAAACAGCTGAAGCTGTTATGGAAGATGAAGACGAATAGGAGATTCTGAGAGTGTATGATCCCATGCACTTGGTAAATTTGTCTCAAGCTGATTTGCAGTTACTAAACGATAAGAAGATATTCTACATTCCTGCGTGGAAAGATGAAGCCAAGAAGTACCAGAGGGTGGTCTCTTTCTGTGTAAGACAGGGCGTTCATGCTTGAAGATGGGTGACACGAGATTTTTGGGATTACTAGACACGAGAATGAAGATAGAGATATGAAGCTACTGCCAAAGGGGAGTCTGTTGGTGCATAATGTCAGTAGTTCAATATCTCGTGTGTTGTATGTGTCTGTAATCGTGTTAGATTGTTTGTTTTGGTTTTGAATATTGTTTTACACAAGTTCGTCTGGGATGTAGGCGAACTTGGAGATAAGCGAAGTTATGACAACTTCGCCTAGTATGTTAGGCGAAGTTGTCGAGGTTTATTTAAACCTCACTTCGGCTTATTTTGGTTAAGTTTTTCAGAACGTGTATTGGTGATTAGTGATATCACGTGTTGAAGTGTTGCAATACAATGGTGTTTATTAGTATTGTAACGTGTCTTTGTTTATCGGTTCAACATATTATCTATCTTACGCTCGTATCGTATTACGTGGGGATTCCGCACCCTCGTGTAACGAGATACTCCTGTGTAGATCCGGTTGGGAACCTACAGTAATATTTTTGTTTATTTTAGAAACCACATATATTGTCAAACGGGCCAAAGTTTGAAGATGTTATTTTTAATAGGGAACCAGTTTAGTTGGGTCCCAAAACCGTACCCCCAAAAACGAACTCGATACCAGATTTTTTTTATAAATTCACCATATTTGTTTTCTTAAATTTGGTACCAAATTGGTACCATACAGAAAACCGGTACCCAAAAATTTTGAAATTCGGGATCGGTATTTACGGGATCGGTACCGGCCGGTACCGGTACCGGTACCATCCCACGCTCATCCCTAAAATGCAGCAATTGCATACCAGTTGACCGAATATACTGATATACCATAACAGTTAGCTAGGTCAATTTGCATAGATAAATTAGACCAGAGACATAACATTAATGTCCAAAATACATCAAATTACACTAAGAAGCTAAAACCATTCAGTTTCGGTACTTGATTAATTTCAAAATACATTAAGAAGCTAAAACCATTCAGTTGTACAAGGTATTATGTATTTATAACTACAGGTTTACATTCAGGTCTATCAATGCGGGAATCACGGGGATCTACACCAGGCAATACATTATGATTGTGAGGAAAAATGACAGTACTAAATTCCTCATTGGCATCGTCATACGAATCTCTATAATTTCTGGGAGCTGTACTAAGTACAATAGATCTTTGTACATCTAACTGGTCTTGAACATAAAACACTTGTCTTGCTTGTGAGGCCAATATGAACGGATCATCCTTGTAGCCTCCTTTTTTGAGATCGACTGATGTGTAACCAAGAGTATCTTGTCTGACCGTTCTGTTATCGACCCATTCGCACATGAAAAGAGGGATTTTTTTAATATGATAATCAAGTACCCATATCTCTTGTAAAACACCATAGTATGAGGTTTTCTCATAGGATATTTGATCTTTAGATATGTGCGTATCTGTTGCCTCTACAGCAACCCCCCTAATTTGGTAAACTCGACCGTCATGATTTTTGGTACGAAATGTATAGCCATTTATGTCATATACATCGTATTTCAATACGGTGTGGTTTGGTTGATGTGAAATCCACTTGACCGTTTCTGATATAGTTTCTTTGGAGACTGCCAACTCTTTTTCTACCTGAATTTCATTACAATTATGAGATTCATCTGGCACAAACAAAAAACAAAGATTAATTAAGCATATGTTTAATTTACCGTGTTGCGTAACCAGCGACCAAATTTTATGCTATGCTCTTTCTCCACCCATGCTGGTCGCTTATTAACATTTGTTTCTTTCAAATAGTCTTTGTGTTCCCTGCAAGTACATAAATGAGTTACTAACATTTTTTTTTTCAAATATGCCCTTCTATTGTAAAAAACAAACTAGTTAGTAATAGGCTTGTAATCGAACCGAACGTTTGGTGAACTGTTCGTGAACCGTTCGGCGGGAAGTTCGTTTATGTTTGTTTATTTAATAAACAAACGAACACGAACAAAAAAATTGTGTTCGTTTGATTAAACAAGCGAACACGAACACATGTTCCGTTCGTTCATTTATGTTCATGAACGTTCGTTCATGTTCGCTTATTTATGTTCATGAAAATGCATTTGTTTGTGTTTATTCGATTCGTTTATAGGCTTTCGTCATTCACATTTGATATATATGCCAGTCTTAATCTCTAGGCTCTGTTGATTTTTTGTGTTCACTTGCGTTCGTGAACACATTTATTTCCTTAATGAACGAACACGAACATAAAATCTTGTTCGGTAAGTGTTCGTGAACCGTTCATGAACACAGAACATGAACAAGGCCTTGTTCGTGTTCAATCGGTTCGTTTACAACCCTAGTTAGTAATACTTACTCAATATACTTCTCAATTTCCTTTGTATTTTGCAACACAAATAAATGTGCTTTCATAAAGAGGTCCGCGGGAACTTTAACTGGTTTACCGGCTGAAAAAGGATTTCCCTCATCATTATCGTCGTTATGCGCTTCTGGTGGAATACCAATAGTCTTGATGTTTTTTTGGTATTCGCTTAAAAACTCAATCGTTTCTTCTGCGATGTTCTCCTCAGAAATGCACCCTTCTGGATAAGTTTTGTTTTGGACATGCCCTTTAATAACCTTCATGCACCTTTCAAAGGGATACATCCACCTAAAGCATATTGGACCACATAATCTGACCTCCCTAGTAAGATGCACAGTTAAATGAAGCATTACATCAAAAAAGGATGGGGGAAAGTATTTCTCAAGCAGACACAATATCACACAAAGCTCTTTCTGCAAGTTATCAAGTTCTTCTACCTTGATTTCTTTGCTACATATTGATTTGAAAAGGAAGCAAAGTCTAATTATAGCATATCTTGTGGGTTCCGGCATTAAAGAGCGTATTGCGATGGGCAAAAATTGTTGCATAAGCATGTGATAATCATGGGATTTAAGTCCTATTAGCTTCCTATCGTTTGTACTCACCAAACTTGAAAAGTCAGAACAATACCCTCGTGGAGCCCTTAAGTTGTGAAGTGTTTCACAAAACTTGTCTTTTTCTATATTTGTTAGTGTGTAAGTAGCTGCAGGAAGTTCAATTTTTTTGCGTGTATCTGTTGTTTTAGGCTGCAACTCTGTTCTTATATTAAAAAATTCCAGATCCATACGAGCCTGCAAATAGAGATGTAAGAACAAACCGGTTATATAACCGGTTAACCAATAACAGATAGAAAAAACCGATTTTTTTAACCGGTTTATTGCAGCAGGTCATATATGACCGTTGGGGCTGGGTTATAGCCATTTTTTTGTTGTTTTTTGCCAATAATTCATCTCCAAATATGTATAAAATGGTGGTGGGTGTTTGGGTTCAACCACACCATCCTCCAATCTCCTAAAACTCTTAAAAATAATATATACTAGTAGTGGGTATTCATATTTAACCAGTTATGTATGTAACCGTTTGTTCCAAGACTTAATCGTATGATGTTTTCACTTTTTACATTTTAATTGATTCAACCGAATGTCTCTCATGTATGTCCTTTCGCTTTTCAGTAAAAGGGTAAAATAGTCATTTCATATTCGTTTTAACAGTTATATTAACGTATGCTAGTGATAAAGACCAAACGCGTTACAAAGTGGCAAACAGTTAGGGCCAAAACTAATTTACAATATTAGACTCATGGTTCCTGAGCTGCAACTATATACAACCATTGAACCATGGCTAAGAAAAACAAAAACAGCAGTTGCAGACTAAAACAAGACAGCAGCTCAGACCAGTTATTTTTCGGTTTTTTAACCGGTTTCTGCGGACCGGTTTCTGCAGATCGTTTTTAAATAACCTGTTTTTTAAAACCAGTTACAAACCGGTTCTAACCGGTTAGTATCGGTTCCGGTTTTTATGCTTCTATAACCGGTTTAAACCGGTCACGGTAAAAAAAACCGTTTTTTTTAAAACAAAAAAACCGGTTCGGTTAAAAACCGAAACCGGTTTTCAAAAAAACCGATTTGTACACCTCTACCTGTAAGCCATCTTTTGTCTTTCCTGGAACGTTTAGTAATGTTCCAACAATACTCTCAGCCACATTCTTTTCGATATGCATGAAATCAAGACAATGCTGGACAGAATTATACCTCCAATACCTAAGTCTTCTATACCATATGTTGAATTTCTTCCAATAGGTATAATTTTCCCTTTTTGTATTTAGTTTTCTTTTTTTACTTGTCTTCCCACCTCTTCCAGTGGAAGTTTCTGCAGGTTCCTTTCCACATTTATTCATAACAAGTTTAACCTGGTCATATATCTGTTCCTCGGTAATAACATTTCCAACAGTTTCTTTCTCTTCCTTTCCATTGAACACCAATTGCTTTCTAAAAGGATGGTATTTTGGTAGATATCTTCTGTGACCACCATAACTCTGCTTTGCTGAGTCAGGAAGCCTTATACACACAGTTTTTTGCTGACACACCACACAACCGTTAAATCCACTGTAAGGGCAGCCACACAGTGTACCAAGAGCAGGGTAATCATTAATGGTCCATAAAACTACAGCACGTAGAGTAAACCTCTGTTGTCAGATGCTTCAACGCCTACTTCAAATAATGTTTCTAGATCTTCAATCAAAGGTTCCAAAAACACATCAATATCTTTGCCAGGCACTCCCGATACTAAAAACGAAAGCATGATGAACTTTCTTTTCATACATAACCAAGGTGGAAGATTGTAAATGACAGCTAAAACCGGCCAGACGCTGTGATTTCTGTTGCCTCTATTCACGTCGACCCCATCAGTGGAAATGCCAAGCCGAAGATTTCTTTGATCGTTACCTATTTCTGGATATCTGTTATCTATGGCTTTCCATGCTGGCAAATCTGATGGGTGGCGTAAAACACCGGGTATTTTGGAACTAGTGGAGTGCATCTCAAATCTGTTGCTGTGCTCTTAGCTAGAAAGAGTCGTTTAAACTGTGGAATAACGGGAAAGTACCACATTACATTTGCAGGAACATTTTCATACACTCTTTTAGTCTTTTCATCCACCTTCCACCTTGACTTCCCACAAGTTGGACATTCTAACAAGTTCTTATAACTGTGCCTA
Organism: Bidens hawaiensis; assembly: GCF_021521415.1. Lineage (NCBI taxonomy): Eukaryota > Viridiplantae > Streptophyta > Magnoliopsida > Asterales > Asteraceae > Bidens > Bidens hawaiensis. The sequence goes on from NW_027494589.1 coordinate 167,701, forward strand.
TAAAGAATGCAGTTGTTGATACAAGCATGTATCTTCTCATATCCTGAACCTATTGCCTTCATTGCCTTTTTGGCCTCATATGTATTGTTCACTATTTCATTACCTTCAGGTAGCATCTTTTTCAACAAAACAAGAATTTCAGTTAAGCAGTTACTTGTGACTCCATACTTACTCTTAATATTAAGTAGGGCAACTAGAGCAGACAACTTTGTGAAGTTAGGGCATCCTTCATACAGGGGCTTCTCAGCTTCTACAACTAGTTCTTGATACTTCTCTGGGTCCACAAACTCTTCTGTAGCTTGTACCATTTCTATTGTTTCCATGGCATCCGTTGGAAATTCCGGGTCACCAAACTTTGTTTCCATGTCATCAATCTTTGTGGTTGGCTCTTCTTTTTCTCCATGTTTAATCCAGCATGTATAATTTTGATTGATTCCCCACATGTATAAGTGATGCTCTACAGTATCCACGGGATGACAAATGTGGTTTAAGCAATCTACACATGGACATGGAATTTCACTTACCTTCAAATTGGCAGCTGCAAATTTAAGAAATGATTCAACTCCATCTACATATCGTTGTTGGCATCGATCGGTTGACATCCAAGACTTATCCATATTTGTTTTTGGTAAAAATGCACACCAATAAATCCCCTTTTTAACAATCGGTGAAGCTGCTCTTTACCCAAACAGTGAAGCTGCTATTGATTTTGAAAGATATGAGGAAATGGGGAAGGATATAATTCAGCGAACCACTCCTAGTGCAACCGGTTAACATGGAAAGGTAACACGGGGGTGGCGTGGGTTCGAAACCCACAACCAACAGGCTCTGGCCTTTTTTTATAATTATTTTTACTTCTTTATTGTTTTGTATTATCATTATTCTGTATTATTATTATATTTGTATTTATAATCGGGTGCAAAAAGCCGAGCCCGAGCTCGACTAGGCTCGAGTTTGGCTCGTTTAAGTTATACAGAGCTCGAGTTCGGCTCGTTTTGAGCTCTAATTTCAAAGCTCGAGATCGGCTCACGATTAGATTTTTAAGCTCGAGCTCGGCTCGGGTCGACTCGTTTACTATTTATCAATTATTTTCTAATATAATTATAATTATTTTTATATATTTTTTTCTATTATAATTTTTTGTATAAAATAATATATATATGATTTAGTTATTTTTATTTATTTTTTCAAAATATTATATATATTAACTAATAATTATTAAATATATTTTTTAAAAATTATAAAAATGACAGACTTGTTTAGGCTCGCGAGCTGGCTCGAGCTCGATAAGTGAAGCTCGGGCTCGGGCTCGTTTATTAAACGAGCTTAATTTTAGGCTCGAGCTCGGGCTCTTGCTCGATTAAGCTCGGCTCGATCGAGCTTTTTAACGAGCCGATCTCGAGTAGCTCACGAGTAGCTCGGCTCGTTTGCACCCCTAGGTATTCCCCATGATTAAAAGGTAACCACTTAATGGCTTCATTCAACTTCTATATATTCACATACGGGACATTACTTGCCCATCCACCAAACAATCAATCGATCAATGAACCCTAAACCCTTATAAAATGGAGGTACTTGCAACGATGGTCAATCTTTATCAAACACGCTCACTTAGGTCCAATGATGGTCAATCTTTATCAAACACGCTCACTTAGGTCCAATGAAGGTCAATCGGAATCAAACACGCTCACTTAGGTCCAATATATGGTCAATGAGAACCGAACACGCTCACTTAGGGCTAGGGGCGTCCTTTAGGCTGATTTTTCGGGTTTCAGGTTTTTTAGGTCGAGTTCTTCGAATTTCAAACTTTTAAATCTAAACCCGAAACCCAACCCAAATATCTCACATGTTCTTCGGGTTCGGGTTTTTTTGGGTTGGGATAATCGGGTTTCGGGTATTTAAAAACAATATGCGTATGTATATATAAACTACAATTCTAAAATTAAAACATGTTCTTCTTCTATCTTGTAACGTAAATAAGCGTAAACCAACATAACACAATAAGTCAATCCAAAAAAGTGTAAAATTTAACAAAGTCCAACCATTATAAATTTTATTAAAATTTTATTTTAAAACTAAAATTTTATTCAGTTTTTTCGGGTTGACCCAAAATACAAATTTTTGAACCAAGAACCAACACGAATTACTTCGGGTTCGGGTTAGTCTTTTTTCAAGATCGGGTTTTTTGGGTCGGGTAAGTTCGGGTTTCCTCGGTCGGGATTCGGGTAAAAGTGACAACCCTACTTAGGTCCAATGATGGTCAATGAGGATCAAACACGCTCACTTAGGTCTAATGAAGGTCAATCGGGATCAAACACGCACGCTCACTTAGGTCCAATGATGGTCAATCGGGATCAAATGAAAACTTTCCCTCCAAATATTTCCCACCAAATTTAATGAAAAATTTCAGAAAATTTTCTCCACCAAATATTTCCCCCACCATATATGAAAATTTAATATTAGGTCTCATCTCTCCTTTCCAGTTCAATTCCCCAATTCATCACCATCGTTTCATCACCATCCACGGTCAGTTGCATTAAATTGGGTATTTAATATGTTTCTTTGGGATAACGAATGTCTTACCGTTGCATTTAGTTTGGTATTTAATATGTTTTTTTTGTTTACAGTTGCATTAAATTCCTTGCAAAATTCAACGAAATTCAACGATGATGAAAGATAAAGACTTGGCGTCGGAAACGCAGCAACTCATCGCAGCAACTCATCAACCAGGATAATGATACTCATGTAGGTAGTGGTCGTTCTTCAGAAGATGATAGCGATGCAACATCCTATACAGAAGAGGACCACGATTTAGAAGATGCGAGTGTAGAAGATGCGAGTGACCATCACCTGAATTCAAAGAAGCGTTCGAAAGGGCCTGTGCACAGGGCCTGACTAGGTTACCAAGAATAGGAAGAGACTACGTACACTCTGGTGGAAGAAAACGAATAATTACTTTTGATGAACAAGATAAGTTTTCAGGTGAATATAAATCAGATATCGTAAGTTATTTGGGAGATCGAGTACGATACAATGTGGGTTTAAGGTTTTTGTCGTGGAAGAGTGTGCCTAAAGAGACAAAGGATGCTATTTGGGTTGAAATTACAGTTAACTCTTCTCTAATTACTTGTTAATTTGCAGTAGTTTAATTTTACAGTTTTCATTTTCTGATTTTTGTTAACATATACATTGCAGAAATTCTATGAGGTTGATGCATGTCGTAGGCGTCAGATAATGACTCACCTTGGTACCATGCTCCGGAATTTTAGAAGAAAAATGTATGAGGGATACATACTACCCAACCTAAGTAAGCCGAAGAAACTTGGCAAGGTGCCTCAACAGTATAGTACATTCGTGAATCAAGATGACTGGAACAACTTTGTTGCATATACACAGTCAGAGAAGTTCAAGGTTTTATAAATTAACTCGATCTGTTATTCTAATTAAGTATTGTTTTTTGATGATCTTGAAAACTCTAATTAATTAATTAATGGAAAATTTAAAACTTGTGTATGGAAGGGATTGTCGATTAAAGCCAAACAAGCTAGGGCAAAGAACCGTTATGATCATTACCAGGGAAGAGGAGGATATACTTATCTCAAAGATAAGCTGGTAACTTCACTTCCTTAATTTAATTAATCAAACTTTTTTTGGTTGTATGTAGAGATGTACAAAAAAACTGATTATGTAACTGAAATAAAAAAAAAAATCGAAACCGGTTAGGATGGAAAACCAGTTTTTTTATAACCGGTTAGACCGGTTTTATACTGGTTTTTTATATTTTCTGCTGGTTCGGTTATATAACCGGTTTTTCCTTAAACCGGTTAAAAAACCGATTTAAGAAAATAACCGGTTATATAACGGTTAACCAATAACGGATAGAAAAAACCGGTTTTTTTAACTAGTTTAATGCAGCAGCTCACAGCAGGTCATATATGACCGTTGGGACTGGGTTATAGCCGTTTTTTTTTGTTGTTTTTTTGCCAATAATTCATCTTCAAGTATGTATAAAAGGGTGGCGGGTGTTTGGGTTCAACCACACCATCCTCCAATTTCCTAAAACTCTTAAAAATAATATATACTAGTAGTGGGTATTCGTATTTAACTAGTTTGTATGTAACCGTTTGTTCCAAGACTTAATCGTATGATGTTTTCACTTTTTACATTTTCATTGATGCAACCGAATGTCTCTCATGTATGTCCTTTCGCTATTAAGTAAAAGGGTAAAATAGTCATTTCATATTTGTTTTAACAGTTATATTAATGTATGCTAGTGATAAAGACCAAACGCGTTACAAAGTGGCAAACAGTTAGGGCCAAAACCGATTTTTCCAAGAATACTAGCCAACCCAAATCACTGCCAGTTTTGTATTCCAGTTAATAAACTAATTTACAATATTAGACTCATGGTTCCTGAGCTGCAACTATACACAACCATTGAACCATGGCTAAGAAAAACAAAAACAGCAGCTGCAGACTAAAATAAGACAGCAGCTCAGACCAGTTATTTTTCGGATTTTTAACCGGTTTCTGCGGACCGGTTTTTAAAACCGGTTTCTGCGGATCGGTTTTAAATAACCGGTTTTTTAAAACCAGTTACAAACCGGTTCTAACCGGTTAGTATCGGTTCAGGTTTTTATGCTTCTATAACAGGTTTAAACAGGTCATGGTTAAAAAAACCGGTTTGGTTAAAAACCGAAACAGGTTTTCAAAAAAACCGATATGCACACCTCTAGTTGTATGCATGTCTGATGTGATTGTGTGTTTGCTGCTTAACTTTTGTTGTGCATATTACAAGGTAAGAGAAAATGAACTTTCAATTGATGAAGTCCCTTCCCGAGCACTCATGTGGAGGAAAGCAAAGAAAAACAAAAAAAGGGAATTCAAGAATGATGAAGTGAAAGCCATTTTAGAAAAAATAGTAATTATTAAGTTTAACATAATTATCAAACTTTTTTTGGTTTATATATTCTTTATTTATATATAATTATTTATATGTTTACTTTGTTAAAAATCATCTCACTTATTTAACTCTTTTGACATTTACAGGAACACAATGAAACCCAAATACAACAAAGAGCCCTGGCCCTTGAACCGGGAATGGATGCCCTCACAGAAGTTTTTGGCGTGGAAAAGGGTGGATTTGTGAAAGGGGTGGGTTATGGGTTGACCAAAAGCAAGTATTGGCCGGGTTGTCGAGCAAAAAATGGATCAGCCGACAAACAGATAATTGAAAACCTGAAGGATCAACTTGAAAATGAGAGAATGGCCAATTTGAAAAAAGATACACAACTCAAAGACCTTTCTGCACAGATGACACAAACACAAAATCAATTTGCAGAACTTTTGGGTTGTCTGAATCAAAAGGGAATTACTTTATCGAAGCCAAACGATATCCCATCTCTAGCACAACCAGCTGTAAGTGAATTACTATGCCTTAACATTTTTGCATATATTATATAAGTACTAGCTAGTTGGGTGACTTAATTATACTATGCCTTTAATGTGATTTTCCATAAATATATTATAATTAACTGAAATATTGTAGAGCATTTCTATGGACACCCTGGAGGCTGTGGAATGACAAGGCATCACTCCTATGTCTAAAAATATAGAACCTGTCCAAATGAAAAGGTAATGATAACTACTTAACAAATACTTCTTTAATTAAGTGTATGTGATTAATTGCTGATGTAATTAATCGATTGAATGTATTTTAGCGAAAGAAGATCAAAGTAAATAAGAAGAACAAAAGGCTAGTTACATCATCTGAAGTAATTACTAGCAATACTGATACAACAAACATCTCATTACAAGTTGAGGAAGGGGTGGTAAGGAATGCACATAATATATATTGATTTTGACTTTATATATGATGCTAATTAATATATATATATATATATGCCATTAATGTTTTTAGAATACGTACAAGTGTAAGTTGTATCATCTGGGCATGAGGGATATTGTGGCAATGGGTACAGTCCACATTCATCAGGATCAAACAAAAGTCATAAAATTTCATGGCATACCAATTCAAAAAGATGACCTGAAAGTTTCAGTTGATACAGCCGAAAAACCTTGTGCATTTTAACCAATTCCAACAGACGAAGCTACAACAGTTGAACAAGCATTAGGTGGCTTTGTTGCCTGGCCAAAAAGACTAATCAAATGTCCCGAGTTACAGGTTTGGTTTCCTCTTTGCTCTCAGTTCTGCTTTGGTTTTCATATATTTGAATAAGTAAGTAACTTAATGAGCTTAATTAATTTATTTTCTATTTCGGTATTGATATATTCCGCATCCATTTGGCTGTGAATTCATTTGATGATGTGGGAAGTGAACATCCAGTTTATTTGTTTCCATTTGGTTGGGAATTATTATGCAGTGAATTATATTTACATTGATCATATATGCAGTAAGTTTGATCCACTTTGGTTTTAATCTGTTTTATCCATGTTTTGTTCATGTTTTGATCATATATATTAACTTTTATCCATGTTTTGTTCCTCCTACCACCAGAGTCACCACCACCAAAGAAGAAGAGAAAAAATCAAAACCTAGTTTAAGGGACGAAGATCTGCATGATGATCTGGCACAAGGATGATCGATCAACAAAGACGACCTACAAATCGATAATATATATTGTACTTCAATGTTTAGTGTGATGAACAATCTTATGTATGGATATATATTATTATCAATATATGATATGATTTGGATATCCATTAGCTAGGGGTTTCATGTTAATTTAATGATTTTTTAATTAGAATTACAATATATTAATTGAATTTGGTTTTTAGTCACATTTATAGTTAAAAATGGGTAAAAACATTATGTGTCACAAAAGATAGACAATAGCCACACTTAAAGTTGAAACTTGGGCAGATACAATATGTGTCACCAAATATAGACAATAGCCACACTTAAACATTAGTCACACAGTGTGACTTGTTTTTGTTTTGTGTGACTAAATGATACAAAATGTCATAGATAAAATTATAACATTTGTTTATTTTAGTATGACAGAATGCTGGCAAATGTCACTGAAAAATAACATATTGCGTGATTGAACGACACCGAATGTCATTCAAATATATAAACTCTTTCCCTAAATCTTGATAATAGCCTCTCTCAAAACTTAAAAAGTTTTAGTGTGTCTAGACATACTCTATAGCCACACTGATGGGGAAAAAATGTGTGACTACTTAAAACCTTTTGTCACTGTAATTATAATTCAATGTGCCAAAACAAGCTTTCACGTCACTATATTTAAGAAACGACCACACTTATAAGAAAATCATGTTGAACTTGCTACATTTTTTCACTGTTGTTTTAAATTGCTGTCGCTAAAACATAAATGTTTGTGACTATACAGTAGAAACAGTCACATTGAAAATAGATTCATGTGACCGCTGCTACCTTTAGTCACACTTAATAGACGAAAGCTTGATTCCAGCAAAGATATTGAAACCTTTTAGTCACGCTTTTTAAGACCTACGGTCACAAAACTTCAAGGTCACCGTATGGTATCTATGGTGGCGGCGGCTTTGGTGTCACTTGGACTGAAAGGGATATGTGTGACGAAATGGATACAGTGACACTTATTCTGTGTCACCGTATCTAAATTTTCACGCAGTGGAAGGAGAGACCAACCCTTTTGTCCAGTGTACAAACTAATTGACCTTCAGTTCGCTTAGAGGGTTGACCTTTGTGGGCGGGAAGTTTTGGACCGTTGGTCCATGATTAAAATAATAATACTTTATCTAAGCATGTCCCTTGCTCAGAGGGAACAATGATGTGATCAGTGAGTTGACATCGTACTTTAGCACGTGGGTACTTGTTTACATAAGTTTGGGCGGGAAACAAAGCTTTTAACCTTTTAACCTTTTTAGCGTTAATGTGTGGAAGCCATTTTATTGATTCCTTAGGCTACCCCCGTCAACAGGTATATATCTTACAATTCTCACTTAGGACATGTGGTGGAAAAAATTAGCTGTTAAATAAAATGTTGGTGTTACCTAGCTGGAATTTGAGCCTCACAAGAGGCCTAAAGTGGAGAAAAAACATTAAATGTTAAAAAAAAACAGAGAGTGAGAACCAATGAATAGAAAAACAATCACACTAGACGGGTGTCCACCTGATACGGTGGGTGTTTGAACACAAAACATGATAATCACGTTAGGGATGAGCTTTTCCTAAATACTCGTACCTGTCTATTGGGTACGGGTATGGGTACGCAGATTTTCAGATTATAGGTACGCGTACAGGTACAGGTACGGGTATTACGGATACCGGTTCCCGTTTAGAATATGTAGGGGCTTTTATTAGGTTTCAAACACTTATGACTTAACTTTCAAGCGACATTTTTAAACATAATATATATTAGTTGAATAACTTCATTCTCAATTTATATGTGTATATTCATATATTTTTATTTCATGTGTGTGTAATTGTGTATATAACTAAATAACATGTATTAACTCTCTATTGTTTTTCTATAGAAATTGAGGAATCAATAAACTAAGAAAAGGAAAAGTGAATGGATTTTATATTATGGCTGATTTGTTTATATTATGGCTGATTTGTTTCATTTTTAGTTTTACTATGTTACATTACACATCAAGTAAGAATTAAATTCAGTATTTCTTTCACATTCCTTATCGTTATTATAGAATTAGCAATTTCATTTAGATGCTCGAAAGATCAAAATAGAAAGATAAAAAAAGAAGACCTTCTTGCTTTTATTTTATTCGAAGTGCCTTTTTGGCCTGGCCCGGTCAATACCCATCCGGGCCTTTTTTGTTACAAAAAACCCTTCATTTTTGTATTTATAGGCAACATACTCTAAATAGCCAATTTAGGTATTACGGTTTTGGTATAATAGATAACTGATTATCGGTATTGTACCGTTACCGATACCTAGTTTAGTGGAGACTTTTTAAAAAAAAAAGAACATAGAGGTACCAAAGAGAGTACCGTAGCTAAAGTACCTGTACCATATAATTCGGGTACGTACAAGTATGGGTACCAAGATTTACTGATTTTAGGTACGGGTACTTTCGGGTACATGTACAAGTACAGGTACAGGTACGGGTACGGTCCCGATCCCATCCCTAAATCACGTAACAATTATTGGTGCTTATGGTTCAGTTTGAAACCTTAAAACTGTTTAAACCGGTCATAGGTTAGTCTTTACGGTTGGTTTTTTCTTTAACTTTCGGTTTCAATTTCAATGGTTCAATTCCGATTTTAGACGACAAAAGATCAATCTTAAGGGTCTGGCTCCCAAGTTTAACTTAAAAATCGTGAAAATCGGACCGTAAACACCCATATGTAACATGCTATTTTTTTTATTAAAAATAATAATATATGGTTAAAAGTGACTGGGACAAATTTGTAAGTGTATTTTTTTATTTAAAAGAAGTTAGCTAAAGTTGGAGATGAAAAATTGTAAATATTTTAAATGAATTAGAAGTTCAAATGAGATTTTTTGCTTCAAATATCATATTGCCCCTTCTCCAACATGCATTGTAGGTTATAACATGTGTTAGATATTTTGTAAAACTCTTAAACATTGAAGTGTTTTAATTTGCTTATGACTTATATATTTTTTATTAGGTTAGAGTCCGTGTGATACACAAATGATTAAAAAGGGACAACCAAAAGGATGGTTAAGTCTATCTTGAAATCATGACATTAACATCCAAAACAATTAGAAATTCAGAAAGTTAAATTATTGATGTAATCATAATTTAAAACAATGAATTAGCAATGAATTAATTTTGATTTATTATATTAGGGAGAAATTCTAGAAGTAAAATGTGATTTAGTTTAATTTTGAATTATTTTATTAATAAGAAATTATAGAATACTGACGTGAGGTCGAAGACTCACTCAAAAATAAACCGATTACAACTATTAGCTAGCGGTAAGCGGGTATCGAACACAGGGAGTTTGTGAAAAGTGCGTTACTGAGTAGCTATAAAATTTAACTATATCAAACTAAGTGCAAAAAGTAAATTCAAAGATTTGGTTGTTTGGTTTTGATAACAAAAAGAACTAAAGCAATAAACGAGTTTTAATCAATATGCGAAAATATGCCTTCCCTCGGTTTCAGGTTTCCATGAATGTTACGGTTAATGTTTAACTGAGATGAACAATAGGTAAAGTTCGTGTTTATGTAAACGATTGCGATAATTGAAGATCAAGTACTTGGATTATACAACGCAAGGTAATCACTCAAAAACCAATTAGTTTATCCAACCCGGAATCCCTCTCGATTAATCTCGATTACCTAAAGCACCAAGAACTGACGGCTTAGAACACAAAATCGATAAACTAACAATCTATCAACCAATACATAAACACCATAATAATGAAATCAATAAGATCAAATATTATCTCAGAAATTGTCTAAAAATTCAACCAAACAAACATAATAAACCTTACAATCCGAGGGAAAACACGAAGGAGTTTAGCCGAGCATGATTCGGTTCGTTATCCCTTCGATTATAGTTTGCATATGAATCAAAATAGAGTTTTTAATGATTACCACACTCAAAATTAAGCTATGGCACCTCCAAATCGCCCTTAGGTCGTCCTTAGATGAAAGATAATGATTGGGATCCCAAAAGCCAACCCTAACACGAGTTTATAAGGCTGTTACAAGTTTCAGCGTCAGTCCCACCGTAAGCTACGGTGGCCACCGTAGCTTATGGTGGCTTAAAAATGCTCTACGGTGGCTTAAAACTGCCATACGGTGTGATTTTCTTCAGAGTCCACCGTAAGCTACGGTGGCTTCACCGTAAGCTACGGTGGCCTTTAACAAGGCCTTCTTGTTTTCGTCATCACTTTCTCGTTTCAACTCCGTTTTCTTCACCGTTTTCGCCCACGTTCTCGTAATTAAATCCTCTATCTTCTCCTACCTGCAATTATATGAGTAACCATAGTCAAATAATTCCACAAAATAAACCGATTGTATGCATGGTTATTAACGGTCTTATATCACTTAAGGATTGTCCAATGGACCACCTGTCAAATACATATTATTTATGAAAACAATTATTTATTTTAATTTTGAATTATTTTATTAACAAAAAGTTATAAGTATGTTATTTATGAAAAAAGATTTTCTTTTAAAATAATTTCTTATGAAACTAATTCCAATTTCATACTTAATTTCTTCGAATTCCATGAACCAAACGAATATAAATATAGTATAGATAACTATAAATATCTTAAACATCAGTTATCTCAATATTCAATGTCCATAAATAAAGTTTATATTTTATGGTAAGGTTATTAATGTGTTTTAATTTAGTTAAATTTATTTTAAATCAAATTCATTAATAAATACTCAAAACGTGATTAAGGGAGAAAAGAATTTTTAAGAGAAACGAACGTTTGGTTCACCGAATGTTTTTTAAAAGAATCAAAAACTTAATTTGAATTGTAATTTTTTGAAACTTTAATTTAGGAAATTGAATTTAAAAAAAATGTGACCGAATGTTTTTTAAAAGAATCAAAAACTTAATTTGAATTGTAATTTTTTGAAACTTTAATCTAGGAAATTAAATTTAAAAAAAATGTGGATAGCCTTATCATCAAATCTCCTCACCAACCACACTAAAAAAACAAGGTTATTTTGGTAAACTTAAAACATTCCAATTTAATCTTTTAAATTGAGTTAGGCTAAACGTATCTTCTTGTGTATTTGTCGTACCTTTTCTCCTATGCTTTCATTTTCTTCAATAATTTTATTTGACATATTACTACCCTATAATATTTTTAGTTATTTCAAGTCTCCTTTTAGATTATCAAATCAAATAATATAAAGTTTATTTTTTATTGTTTTTTTATTTTCTTTCTTTATGTTTATTGTTCTTTATAATAATACTATTTATTATCATTATAAAATGTATATAAAGAATAATAATATAACGCCTTTATAAAAATGATAAAACGTTTTGTATATATTTATTTTATCATATTCCTCGCACCCGACAAAAAGATCATTTAAATATTTTTTGATACGTTCGAAAGCTTGAAATTAATGTCACATGAGAAAAGAACCAACTTGTTGATCAAGTCATATATTGTTTAATCTGTTTTATTGATGAAAAAAATGTGTTTATGTTTTATAGTAAGCCATCTCTAAAAATTATTAAAAAGTAAAACACACCATAAAAGTATTAAAACACTTGTAGAAAAAAAATGTTTTTATTTTTTTTAATTTTAAATAATTTTTTTTACATAAACAATTTTTTTGTTATTTTAAAAACAAAAGAAAAATTATAACATAGAAAAAACGATTAAAGGAAAAGAAAAACTCTTTAAATAATAAAAAAAAAACTTTTTCTAACTAATAATGATAATAAAATATGATAAAATGACAAAAAAAATAAATATAAATGTCTAAATTGTATTAATGTAAAACTTTTGAGAAATGGTATATTTAATTAAAATGAAGGGGAGTGAGGTACGTTTAGCAACACCATTTAAATTCCATGAGTAATTGGAAGAAAAATGTTGAAATCCTAAGGATGTTAGAATTAATTCCAAATTCAAATCTATTCGTGACAACCAAACGTGATTTCTTATGACATTAATTCCAATTCCTTACTTAATTCCTTTGAATTCCATGAACCAAACGAATATTGTTGACACATGTCACGTAAATCTTTTTGTTAATTAGATTAGCAATACATTTGATCAAATTTAGAAATATCAAACATTTCACTTTATCATAACCGACAAGATCAAACCCACTCTTTCTGGCAGACGTAAAGTTTTGCGGTTTCGATGTATCCGATATAACAAACAAAAGAGAGACCCAAATTATAGCCCTAGTATAAACAAAAGGGTATTGAAATATGGTATCCCCCAAATTTAGAAGTTCATTCACCCCCTAATTCACACCAATTAAATGTTGACTCATGTAAGAAATTTTTCCAAAAATAGTGTCTTTGTTAAAGTTGTTTCACAAATGGTATGATTATAAAAGGTATTTCAAAAATGGTGTAGCCGTGGTTTGAAACCACGGTTTGGGTATATATATTTTAGAGTGTGTCAGATGTGAATTACATAAAACAATATTTTGATTAAAATAATGCAAGCCGTGGTTTAAAACCACAGATTGCATAAAATAATAAACTAATACCACCTAGGAAGAGGTGATGGTTTTGCTTATTAGTCAAGCCGTGGTTTAAAACCACGGTTTGAACTTTAATATTTTTTAAATGCCAGGAAATATATGTATATGTTTACTTTTTGTATCTTTACTTAAGCCGTGGTTTAAAACTAAGGTTTGAATTTTATTATTATAACTCTTCTCAATTCAATAATGTTTACCCGTGAACTTATGTTCTTATCTTTATTAAACAGTAATAAAAAAAACATCAAACCATGGTTTCAAACCATGGCTTGACTAACAAAACCATCACTTTCATGAATAGTGGTATTAGGTTACCAATTTGGCTACAATCCATGGTTTGTATTATTTTAATCAAAATGTATTGTTTTATGAAATTTTTTCTGACATTCTAAAATAAAAGAAGACAAACCGTGGTTTGAAACCACGGTTACACTATTTGTGAAAAAGTTCAAAAACCAATACTATTTTTGAAACACCTTTTATAAAACACACCATTTATGAAAAATTTTCCTCATGTAAACATCGATTCACACTGTGTCTATCTAACACCTTCCTTTTTTTAAAAAAAATAATTAGATTCTATTATTATATATTATGTCATGTTGTAGTCTATTTTGGTGACATTCTTATCACAAAGAGTTCACAATCATTTGTGACTACTCTTTTTAGTCGCATTCACTCTGAGTTGCGATTTACTTAAAATACTATTGTGTACTGGTTTAGGTAAGTGTAGACCACTATATGATCAAGTCTTTCTACGGAAACATCTATCTAAATATTTAGGTATCACTACGGAGAACCTCTTACATTACCGGTATATCTTTGGTATTCAATACGTCATTTTGAATCTCTCACACACACATGCATTATATATATCATATGTTAATAAGGTGTCACGGTTTATTCAACAACCTACTAATCACCGTTGGTTAATGATCAAGCATATTCTATGTTATCTTCACGTAACCATCTCCTATGGTCTTACTATCATAGATCCACATTATTCACTATTCATACATAAGGAGATGTTGATTGAACTGGATGCTCGAATGAACCCCGTCCACTACATGAGGGACATGTGTGTTTCTAGAACACAATCTTATCGAATAGAGTTTCAAGAAATAGAACACCTTAGCCATCCCAAAACTTTGACAAAATACCTGGCTCTTGCACGCACTACACTAGAGATACGTTGCCTAATGTCCTTATCTCATGAGATATACTCCATGAATCTGTTTCCCTTCCTTATGGTGTGACAATATTGGTGTTATCTATTTAGTAGCCAACTAACAGGTCGACGTTGGATCGTAACTAAAGTTCAGTTTGTTGTTACTTTGTAGTCACACTTTTATTATATGCAACATGTAATTTGTTGACTAATTAACATCCAACAATGACAACGACTTTGTTTAGGGAATTTCCTCCTGAGTTGATGATGGACCCATGCGCATGCCGATTGGTTGAGAACTTGAGATGTCAATATGGTTCTGGTGGATCCGAACACTTATTAAAAGTTAGTTCGCCATTGAAGTCACAAACTAATTTTAGTTCAAGGGTCAAATCACACATATTTAGATCAAGCCACGTACAGGTTGTAAATTATCACTTTTATTCTAGTCCTTCTATGAAAAGCGACACTTTGCAACCTAAAATAAAATACATTTAACAGTTAATAGTTCTTTATTCGACATAAACACCTTTTTTTTCTCCTTAGATTCGATTAGAAGCATTTTTTTTTCTCTTTTATTCTTGACACGTTACTTTTGTGACAGTTTTGAAAAATGCTCATTTGATTATAAGAAATTAGATGCCTGGGTGTATGTTGAACCGGTTGATGTCTTATACAGACGTATACCATTAACCATCTAATCATACACTCTTATATGACCGTATAAATCAAATCAATAGGGGACTTGTTACTGATGCAAGCTAGCGATACGCGTATGTTCTCTCCGGACAAATATGGCAGAACAAAATGTTTAAAATGACCCTCTAGATATGGATTATTGGAAGATGAATAAAAAACAAAATTCAACATTTCCATGATATCATTTATCAAATTCTAGGAAGTTTGCACTACAATAGAAAATATTGCCAAATTTAGAAATCAAAAGAGTAGGGTTTGTAGAAAGGAACCTCCGTCTTTAGTAAGTACAACGAATAACATTCTTCTAAGCATTCCAAACAAAAACTAGTGATTACCATCTGCCAACCGTGTCTTTCTTATATCTTCTACTGCCCATTTTGCTTATTGTGACGCGTCCGCAATACAACTAAAGTCTAACCAACAAAATCGTGTATCAACTGACCTCCAAAGTGTTTCTGAAGCTGTTGAACATGTTCAGCATTCTGTCTGAGACCCAAAGTAAGTGAAACCGGACCCAACCCGGTTGCATCAAACGTGGCTCGAGGATAGGGCATGATGCTCATGAGCCGATCCATGCCTGATAGAGGAATGTCGTATTGATCAGGCCTAGGTTGTTTCTCATGGTCCCGTAGATGGCCGTGTGATTCGTCCACTGTTGAGTTTACATTGACACCGGGATTCCTTGAACACTCGGGTGGTTGCGTGTTTGACAATGAGCTCATGTCCATCCAGTTAGGGTCTTGACCGTCTGGTTGCGGGTGAGATGAGTTTGCTTCAGCCAAACCTTTCGTTTCAAGGGTGTGGATTTCTTCCACCATTGGTTTCCATATTCGAACTCTCGCATTTATGAACCAGTTGGAGACCTGATTCAAACAATGTATCAATAGGTACCATATAGACAAAAAAATCATGTCTATTATTATGTTCATAATATATAAATTTTATTAGACAATTATGGCAATTGGCAAGTAAAAGGTCGGTCTATAAACTGAAAGCAGCCATGTTACACTCTGAAAAGTCAAAGATTGCTTACCTGATTTCGTGTTAGGCCAGTTTGAGTTGCTAACATATGTTTGTCTGCATCCGAAGGGTACCTTCACATAGTACAATATATACTATATATAATCAAACTTCATGTACCTTTTATAACCATTTTTTGTACAAAAATAACATTAACGCTTCAAAAATCAATTATTCACTACTTGTACATGGTGAATTCATTTTTCTTTTAAGTTCATGCATTATATAAACTATACAAATTAGATTTAAATAACTTACACTATATATGACATGTTGGTCAATAATAATTCATACTTAAAATGTAACCCATATTTATATAAGCCATCCCACTTACATAATCATCATAGGCCTACACTTCATTTCTACTCGATTTCAATCACAAATAATGCGAGTTTTCTTATTTCGCTAATAATCATTCATGTGAGTGAAATTGAGTGAAAATCAGTGTAGATCTATACGATTACGCTAGGGAAATTTAGAAGTGTCATTTATTATTAGAAAAGTCATGGTTTGAATTATTAAAATCCAGTTTGTATATAAACAATCGTCACAAAGAGTATGTAGTTATAAATCTAGAGAGAGAAGGGAATTACGGGTGAAGGAAATGATCAAAAAGCCAAGTTTTAAGAACTGCAATAGCTCGTTCGGGTAGACCTCTCTGCGGCCTCCACACCGGTTGCTGCGGAACAAAGAATCCAGCAGCACCACCACCGGATGACTTTATTCGAGAAGTACTCGTTGCATTAGCATCAAAAGTTTTACTCACATTGGTGGAAGAACAAAAGCCCTCTCCCACCGATTTCGTCATCTGCGACAGTTGCTCGGATATCACGTTCTTGACATGATAAAAATGTCGCAAAAGCGCCTTAAGAGCCAAACAAACATACGGAGTGGCAGCACTAAGTCCGGCCACCGTCTCAAAAGATGAAATGACCATCTGCATCTGCTGCAAATACTGCTTGTACCTTTTGCATACCTAGTGAAACCAAAGCAAACAAATTGATATCATTGGGGAATGATGATTGAAAAAGTAAAGAAACATTAGCTGTGTCATGTGGATCATGCACTAAACGTTAGAAATGTTAGACACCAAGTGGTGTCTAGGGTCCGTCGGGAAAAGTGTGATGGGAAGTGAAGGAACAATCATGGTGAGGGTTTCAAACTTTATTAGTCACAAAAAAGTGGGGTTATCTACAGTTGAACCTTCTTTAATCTGTTCCCTAATTGCAAGAAAATCTAAATCATTCAATTTACAAAAAAAAAAAAAAAGTATAAATAAAAAGTTTGAAAATTGGATTTTAATAATTTTAAGTGACCTGTTGACCAATAATAATAATTATTCATACCTAAACATTGAACAATGATAATTCTAACTTTCACTTTTGTTTTTAATAGCAATCTAAGTAGCATAATTTTCATAGATTTATACTTTTTATTTTCTCTCACGGTGATGATAATGAACGAAATGAAGAAACGTACAACGAAATATATGATGATTATGATGTCAGATGTCAGGATTGCTCTTAGCAACAAAAGTAAAGTAAGACTTAAAACATTTGACTAAAACTAGGGTTGAAAAAGAGCTAGATCAAGAACTTTAGGTTAAGCTAACATATCCAATTTTATAATTGTTACTAGTTGTTCAAAATAATATTATTATTATCATTATGCATTAAACAAAGGTTAAAAAGTACGTTAAGAGCAAGAAGGAAGCCATAATTAACAACTAGACTTAAACCATCTAGTAATCTAAAAAAGTCAGATATTAATAATAGCCTACCTCCTCTTGCATATACAACAACCTGGCCTTCTTCCGGTGAAACTCAGGCCTGAGAGATTCATCCGACTCACCATACGACCCAACCGGACAATCCGAAACCCTACTCATTTCTTCTTCAAGAATCTTGTGCGAGTACGCATCATGACATGTTTGAACCAACTCCTGATACCCTACTTCACAACTGGCACTTAACAGTTCTTGTGCAGGCTTTATATACTTGGAGTTCTTCAATATTGTTGCGTACCCAGTAAACGGCCCTAGCGGACCAGTATTCCGGTGAGCAAAACCCGAAACACCCACGAAAGATTTCGGATCCGGGTTGGGTAAAATGGGTTCATTGTGGTGTGGAATTGATGAAACTGATGAAAGTGATAAAGATAAGCCTTGAGGAGGTAGTGCAAGAGTGACATGATGTTGTTGATGAAGGGTATTATGGTAAAATGGTGAAGAATTGAAACTGTGTGTGTGGTCTATATTCATCCAATGATCATGACTAGCAACTTGTTGTTGTTGTTGTTGAGAAGACACAGCAGGTTTCCAAACATTATTATTATTATTAGAGTCTTGTGTGTAAGGTAAGTTAGCATAAGTTGTTGTTACATCATTTGAAGGATCTTGAATATTATTATTATTATTATGAGACACAAAACTACCATGGGTTGTTGTAGGTAGTAAAAGGTGTGAAGGTAAGACATTATATGGTTGTTGGAACTGATGATGGTGGTTAAGGTCACCGGAGTTGTGTTGGAATCTTAACTTATGTCGCCGGTTTTTCTGGGCTACATGAGATTCCACTCTCTGCAGATTGTTCATCTCCATAAGGAAGAATTTAATAATAATGATTCCTGCATGGACATATTAAAAATAATAATACAAGTTAAGCTATACAGCAAGTCGTATCACATCGTTCAATGATAAACAGTGTTACACATAGTAGCACAGGCAGTAATATTAAATGGAAAAAATGATAACTTTACAGAATGACAGGATGATCAGTAAATTAACATGACATATGTGTACACACGTAGACACAAAATCAAACGAAACCCAAGGGAAAGTGTGGCACATGAGAAATTCAGTGACAGAGTTAAAGATCTGATGGATCATGGAGTTGGATCTTCAAGTGTTTGTGGGTTTGTGTGTAAGTGAAGTTATGTAATATTTTCTTCATAAAAAACTTACCTTTGAGAAGACATTATATAATATAGGATAAGAGGTGCCGGAGAGAGTGGATTGGGCACAGTGTGCGGCGGAGGAGTGTGTGTGGAAAGTGGCGTAAGAGACAGGCGAGGGTGGGGGAGAGAGAGAGAGATATTTGTGGATGAGAGAGAGGGAGAGAGGACAATGATTACAAAGGTGATAATTCCAGTTGGCTATTTTAGGTGACCTAAATAACACTGTTGTGTATTGGGGTTTAACGGCGTTGGTTGAGAGTTAACGGCAAATTTTTTATGTCTCTCCATGACCTAAACAACAGTGTTTTGTTAGAGCATTTACGACATGTCTTGTTTATCTAGTTGATTTTCTATATTGTTTGAAGTAGTTGTGTTTATGTATAGATAAGAGAATTTTTATTTTTACTATCTTAAAGTAAATTGGAGAAGCGTTATATATAAACTTTTTTAATATTTTTTGAAAATGATTTTGAACGGTGGAAGTGGAAGTAGAAAAGATAATGATAAAAATATATAAAAAAATATTATTTAATTTGAAAAGTATGGAGAGACCATAGTGTTTATTTAATTATAGAGATAGAGAAACTACCGAGAATGCTCTTATATAGTGTTGACAAAAGTGGGACCGGTGGCCGGTCAAGGAGGTACATTAGCCCTTCGATCATTTGAATATGTTGATTTTTATATACAATGGTCATTTTTTTAGAAAAAAAAAACAAGTTGGAACACTTGCTTACTAAGAATGAACCTTGTGATGATCCTTCAGTTAAGAAATTCTAATTCTCTAATGATTTCTCTTTGATCTTAAATGACATTAAATATTGTATGCTATATCCCCATGAAATCATTTCATTTACCCAAGGATAAGTAGATTTGGTTATAAGTCAAGATGCGTAGATGTAAACGAGTATCTTATTTTGTGTAGATGGTTATAAGTTAAGAAAAACGAGTATCTTATTTTCTTTGTATAACCCATGTAATTAAATTCTAAAGTGATGTTTCTTTTAAGAAAATCAACAAAATGATTACCTATGATGTTAGTATTGTAAGTTTCGTATTTCAAATAGACAGATTTCTAAATTCTCGGGTACTGAATTAAAGTATTTTGTACATATATGAAAATTCCAATTATCATATAGGACATGAAGTTTCTACAAATAATGAGAGCGCACTTTTATGCATAAATAAAGTGGTAATATACTAATATGTACCTAAAACGTACCCAAGGTAATTTGCCTCACTAAACATTTCCTTAAAAGATGAAGATCGGTGGTACACCGCGTCTCACTAGTTTAAATGTGGTGATCACCTTTTACAAATGTTTCACGGTATCAATATTGTAGTGATCATCTTCTATGTTTTATTAATCGATCTCAACAAATAGTGATTGTCTATCTCGCAAATAACTAAACAAGTTTAGTGAAGAGGTAGGTCCCAGCAGAGCCCAGTTGGACCCGCAAGACTCACCTTTAAGAGGAACGTCTGCGCAGAAACCAACTGGATTCGCAGGACCAACCATGCTCAGAGATGTGACGTCCTTACGCGCAGTACGCAAGCTGTTCCCGCAGGAAATGCCTCCCAATGGTGAAGGACTCCGCCTGTCCCCGCAGCCTCGGATACAAGCCATCAGGGAAGGCCACCCGCGCAGCAAGGCTACACGCACAAGGCACTTAGCTCTCAATCACTCAGTGTCACCTGAGGGAATGAGCAAAGCCGGGAACAATCCCGCACAAGGGCGGGAGGGGGAATACTCCCGCCCAAATAAGCCAGTCCGTACGATACGGGAAGATCTTCTGTACTGTACCTGACGAGGTATGGGAAAAAGATCTGACTAAAGATACGACAGCTTATTGACAACAGTATGGCGAGCAACATGCTCCTGTACTGTGTCACTATTAGCCGCTGCCTACTCACCAACTACTGCCATACCACGTGCGTAGCCGGCAGTTGGTGGAAAAGGAATAGTACACAGCAGGCCTGGTCACTATCAGCCGCTGCTTACCCACCAACTACCAGCAGGGCACGTGCGTAGGCCACTGTTGGTGGAACAGGAACACTGTTGCAGCCGGCCACACCTCCTTGGAAACCTACCTTCGGCTATAAATACCACAAATGGTATGACCATCATATCTTATCTTATATCATCATATTATACCTGATATCTGCTCTAGCAATCTCTTAATATACACTTATATTTAAAGAGCAATCTAGTCTGATTCTCACGCCGGAAGGTGGTCACAAGGAGGAACCCCCCCTTCTCAGTGACAAGCTCACGGTGTCTGTTTTGCAGGTTATCAGAAGAACCATCTTCTCAGGGTCTAACCCCTCGTGGGAAACATCTATCTAACCCCCAGGTTACCAGTAACCTGCCCGGGGTCCGGTTAGTGTTTCTTCATTGGCGCCATCCGTGCATAAAGCTAGAACATTTTTCTCCAGTTTTTTCAAACTTCTAAGATGGTTAAAGAAATTCCGGTAACCACAACCCCAGCTACTGGGGGGAATACCGGCAACACAGTTTTTACAAACACTACCCCGGCTACCCAAGCCGGGGCAAGTGAAGTAAATTTTACCAACACTACCCCAGCTACCCAAGCTGGGGCAAGTGCAGTAAATAATCGCTCACTGGGAATCACCGATACCCAGTTAGAGAAACGAACAAGACTCCCCCGCCAAACACTCGATGAAGTTAAGGCATGGGCGGAGGCACGTCAGAGGGAATTCCAAGCTGAGTTGGACGAACGCTTGCGTTCCGTCCAACAGGCTGACGAATTCGAAGATTACTTGGATGACTCGGAGGAATCCGACTCCGACGCGAACCCTCGCCATAGGGCAAAAGGGAAGCGTAAGGAAACGGATCCCCAACCGAGAAGGCATTTTGGACAAGCCTTCAAACCAAAAAGCACAGGTGGAAGTCCACGAGACTTCTCCAAAACATTCAGACCAAACGTTGCAAATGCGGGAACGTCCAAATTTGCAAGGGACATTGCAGAAGCAATTGCCCCAAAAAGTGCCAAACAAATGTCCAGCATAGGCACATATGATGGTATATCTGATCCAGACGATCATTTGAACAGGTTCATAGCGGGGGCAACCGTCAGTAGTTGGACGGAACCTACGTGGTGTTACATGTTCCAAATGACGCTTGTGGGGGCTGCTAGAGCGTGGTTCGATCGTCTACCGGTCAACCACATCTACGACTGGGCTGACTTCCAACAGAAGTTTAGCCAACACTTTAGCCAACAACGAAAGTATACCGAGGAGCAATGGACAATCCTCAAATGCATTCGAGAGAAAGATGAATCTTTGCTAGACTTCATCACTCGCTTCAACTCGAAGAAGCTAAGTCTGGGTAACATTAGCGAAGATCTTGTTCGCGCTGCCTTTATCCAGGGCGCGAACGACCCAGAGCTCATCCGCACCTTAACGGGTAAAGATGGCATGCCATCCACATGGGATGCCATCATGACAGCAGCTAAACGCTTTGCGGAAACGGAGAAGCAACTGGGTAGAGATCTCCCACAGAGCACAAACCTCTACACCCAGAAAACAAGGGAAGACAACGACCTTACCGCCCGATTAAACAAAAAGCGGAAGCTAGGCATTTGGCAGTCAAGGGTAAACTTTGACACCTCATCCGGCTTGCAGCATCGGTTAGGCGGAAGGGATAACGTACAGTCAAACAAGAGCTCCAGATGGACGCCGCTCACCAAAAGCGTCACCGAGATATTCGCTACCGAGGAGCTCCCATGGCCAAAGCCTCAAATAATCCGACATCGTCACAATGCTGATCGGAGTAAATACTGTGACTTTCACAGGACAAAAGGCCACAACACCGAAGAATGCATAGACGTAAAGGACATGGTCGAAGCATTTATGGGACGCTCGCGCACCTCGTGGTGCAATGAACGCTGAGCAGGCTGATGCGTGTAGAACCCCAGCTGGGGAAAACACGAATAAAATTCCAGCTTCAATGTGGAGACTACATGCTGCGTAAAGAACGAGATCCCGAACCAGGTGCGTATCGGCTCGATGGCACTCCCATCCCAACAACATGGAAGGGAGCTAATTTACACAGTTTGCATGTAAATCAATTCCAAATTTGTAAAGAAAAGACCAAGAGCCACTTCTAATGGAAATAATTCTCCTTAAAACATCGACGCTGATGATTTTACATTTATACTTTTATGAACTATCAACACTAATGACGGTTTTCACCGCGTACATAAGTGTGAAAGTCGTTGCGTGGGGAAGGCGGCAAAACCCGCATAAACCCAAAAAACGACAAACCTTCACGCAGGTCAGTTGAAGGGGAAAAGTTCAGTCCTCCCATTAAATGAAAGTGCCGGTCTATCCGCATGAATCATAAAAAAGGGAACTGAACACTAACCTATTGACAACCGCGCGTCGAACGGTTAATTTATTCAACACGGATATGCCGGTTTTCACCGCATAAATACGTGGAAAGTCGTTGCGTGGGGAAGGCGGCAAAACCCGCATAAACCCAAAAAACGACAAACCTTCACGCAGGTCAGTTGAAGGGGAAAAGTTCAGTCCCATTAAATGAAAGTGCCGGTCTATCCGCATGAATCATAAAAAAGGGAACTGAACACTAACCTATTGACAACCGCGCGTCGAACGGTTCAAAACAGAATTTCTAACAAAAGGATGAGGAAAACCTACACGCAGGTCAGATATGGGTAAAGTTTAGCCATCCTACTAAGTGCAAGTGACGGTCCTACCCGCACAATCACGAAAGAGGAAGCAAAACTTCCATTTATCTACCACGTTCAAAGGTTAACTTATCCTCAGAAAGGATGAGGAAAACCTACACGCAGGTCAGATAAAGGTAAAGTTTAGCCATCCTACTAAGTGCAAGTGACGGTCCTACCCGCACAATCACGAAAGAGGAAGCAAAACTTCACACCTATTATCTACCACGTTCAAAGGTTAACTTATCCTCAAGAAAAGATGAGGAAAACCTACACGCAGGTAAGATATGGGTAAAGTTTAGCCATCCTACTAAGTGCAAGTGACGGTCCTACCCGCACAATCACGAAAGAGGAAGCAAAACTTCACACATATTATCTACCACGTTCAAAGGTTAACTTATTCTACACTTGGAAAATTGCTAATTTAAACTAAAGTATGCAAGTCATATAACGTTTATAAAGCAAGGAATCCAATAAAAGAAGCGGTCTTACCCGCACAAAGATTTATATTTCACAATGATTCATTACAAGAATGGCCGGGTAACTACCCGCCTACAAGAAAATAAATCTATACAAGCTAAATCTATCCTAGCAGTGGGAAGGGATCTTCAGGATCAGGCTTCAGGGCCACTTCCACTTGGACCAGCACCGTCAGTAGAGCGTGGCAGTTCAAGGAAAGCCTTAAGGATAGCTAGCCCATCATCAGCAGCAGCAACTTCATTCACCTTCTCCACCACCGGATGCGGGAAGGCGGCGTACTGATTCACTGCTTGGTCGTAAACAGCTTCAGTATCAACATTGTACAAAGGGAAGTTGGAAGGCGGGATGCCTTTCTCAACGAACCCTAGACCAAGCAGGAAGCCGACCTGTTCCCCATCCTCGTGAGAAGCGTTGAGGGCTGCGCTCATAGCATCGTCGTAAGATGTCTCTGAGAAGACCCGATGCACAACCTACAAAAGAAAATATACAAGTGTCAAAACCTTTTCTATTTACAAAGAAAAGCGTAAAGACATGAAAACATACCTGAGACAACGCTTCTCGAAGAAGCCATTCCTTGGCAACCAGGGTTTCTTGGAGGGCAGCTTGAGCTTCGTTACGGGCGCGATCGGCTTCACTCTTGTTGAGGTTGGCAAGCAACACTTCTTTAGCCGCAGCCTCTTCGACGCCCTTCAGCTTACGCTCAGCATGGTCAAGCACCCCCCTCTGGTCCAGGATTTCTTGGAGCTTTTTGGCGTCTTCCATCGCCAAGGCATCATGAGCCTGCTGGAGAGCCTCTAATTTGGCTTTAAGTTCTTCATTCTCCACGCGTAGAGGCTCAGCAACAGCTTCAGCCTTGGTGGCCCTCTCGGTAGCGTTCCTTGCAGTTTCCTTAGCCAGCCGAAGCTGTTCATTAACGGCTTGGGCAGCCTTGGAACGGGCCTCGAGTCGTGCCTGAACTTCAACCTCGAGGGCCTTGAAGGCCTTCTCCTTTTCCGCAGCTACGGCGGAAAGCCTTTGGTTCTCCTCCCGGACAGCCCGCGCCTGAGCCACTTCTTTAACGCGAGCTGCTTTCAACTTGTCGTTTTCACGACAAAGCAGCTCGACGCGCGGCTGCATCCGGGCCAGGAGAACCCGAAGCTCATTGCTTAGCCTACCCTCCTGGTAGCTAGCCATGGCTTCCCCCAACGCACCACTGGGAGCAGCGTGACGAGCCCATTCCACGCACTCCACAGGGGTGCGAAGGGTTGTTCCTCGGCGAATGTTCCATCGTGGAACATACACTTCATTGGAATCCGACACTGCAAAAAACATAAAGCAGTTAGGAAAAGATGATAAAGAAAAAATATATAAAAAGGGCCAAAAGAACCCTACGCACCTGTAGGGTCAATAACAGGCCGATAGCCGCCGAACCCATCACCTGAACCCAAGGGAAATCCATCCAAGTGGTCAGGCAGATGGGAAGGTGGCAGAGATTGGCGAGAAGCCCCATGCGTACCTGATGGATCGGCCGTCGTTGCCGATGACGGGGGCATGGTAGCAGCCACCGCGGTCGCCGCCGCGGAATCCGCGGCAATAGTAACCGCCGGCTCGGTGAAGGATGCTGTAAAAATCGCACTCACAGCCGGCGGTGACGTCATCAAGCTGGAACAGTCGGCTCAAAGGAGTGAGCAACTGAACCAGCGGAAGCAGGCGCAGGCGCCTGGGTCGTCGCCTCAGGTAGGCTGACCAAGCCTACCATCATTGGCGGAGAAGTACTACTCTGCACTCCACCCTGGAATGCGTCAACATCCACGCATGCGTAAAGAATATAAGTGTTATAACGATATTAAACTATGAAGATAAAAGCTAAAGTTGTACTTACGGGTTTTCTTGAGCCTAAAGGTACGGAGAGGCGGGGACGAACCCGATGGAGCTGGCCTCTTTGCGCCGGTCACCGTCGTCTTCTTTGGCTCTCCGGAGGTGACAGTCGCAACCTCCGGAGCGGTGGTCTTATCACCACCGGGATTCCCCGCCACCTCTTCGCTCTCGGTCTCCGAGTCAGACCGAGGCGCAGGATCGGCAGTGGAGGCCACCTTCTCCTTCCCCTTCCCGCCGGCAGCCTTCTTCTTCCGCACCAACGGAGGACCATCTGCGGATTCCTCATCAGAACATACGATTAGAGGAATTCCAGCAGAGGTTTCAACATTGAGGGGTCGAGGGTCGAATAGCGCCTTACCTGGCCGACGGGCGCTAAGGATCTCATGGCCTAGCGGATAGACCTCCACGAACCGATCCGCCGTTTGTTCTAGGATGGGCAACTCGTTCTCGTCTAGAGCGCGAGTACCCATCCGAGCGGGACCGTCAGCCTCCCGCGGGTTTAGGAGCGACTGCAAGTCGTTCCCCTCTGAAATAAACAAGAAAAAAGTTAGAAGAAATTCAAAATCAACAAAAAGAAACAAAGCATACCGTAAGGAACAGAGTTCGAACCGTATTCGAGGACGATTGGGATCTTTTGCGCATCGGCAGCCTTCCACACCCGGCTCATCCCCAGCATCACCATCCCGGACTCCGCAAACCGGTAAACCGGAGATTGGACTCGGGATATCTTCGAAAACCATTCCGCCTCCTCGTAGTTGGAGGCGTGAAGGCTGGGAAGTACTTGCCCGTTCTTAAATTTCATGGCAAGGGGGATGGCGCGAGCAGAGAGGTAGAAGAACTCCCTCTTCCACGAACGAAGACTGCGCTCGGTTGCGCAAATCTTCAAACCCTTGATCCGGGTTGTCAATGTGTACCACCCCTGGATGCACCTCCAAGTGTAGAATGTCATCAGGCGGTCAACATAGGGCTCAATGCCCAGTATCCGGCATACCCACTCGAAGTGGCGAATCTTGGCGATCGCCATGGGATGCAACTCGGTCAAATGAACACCGTGCCTCTCAAGGACACGGTAAACAAACTTTGTCAATGGGAACCAAAGATTCCCATAAACAAAGAATGCAGCATAAACCCCGATCTTGCCTCTGGGGGCATCGTACACCGTCTGATGGGGTTCAGGAAACTCAGGCTCGAGAGACTCGAGCATGAACTTCATGACGACGTACCGATACAGATCGCCAGGCAGAGCACACTGGCACTCGCCAGCGGTACCCTTGTCATCAGCTGTAGATTCGAGATCACGAGACATCTTGTAAAAGAAGAAGAAAACGATTTCGGGAGAATGCTTGCCTGAAAAGGTGAGTATTCGCCGGAAATCGCTTAGAAGATGAAGAGAAGAGTGAAAGTGTGGATTACAAAGAACCCTCTCCCCCTTTATATACTAATCGCAATTAATGCGATGAAATTAATGCGGAAGAGAGAGAAAACGAAGGTGCAATGAAACTATGACACGTGGCATAAAGCAAGCTGGCAACAGCTGTTGACAGGACGCATATCATTAATTTCGCGGCCACGCGCCCGAAAAATCGCGCCCACGCGCCTGAAAAAGCTTCTGGAATGACCATGTACTGTCACGTCACCATAACTTCCTGCACGTCCTGACACAGTCAGAAGAAACCGTCGCACGACGTTTCAGAGGTTTGGACTGTTCTTATCCTTCCACCAACTCTTCGAATTTCAAAATTCAAAATTCAAAAAGATTAAAAAGTAAGCGGGAAAATACCCCTTACCTTGGCAAACAAGTAACCGTAAGACGGATGCGGGTACAGTGTTAAGGCAAAACCCTTCACATACCTAGCACCCGCAGGGAATTGAAGCCAAGAAAACCTTGGCAAACAAGTAACCGTAAGACGGATGCGGGTACAGTGTTAAGGCAAAACCCTTCACATACCTAGCACCCGCAGGGAATTGAAGCCAAGAAAACCTTGGCAAACAAGTAACCGTAAGACGGATGCGGGTACAGTGTTAAGGCAAAACCCTTCACATACCTAGCACCCGCAGGGAATTGAAGCCAAGTAAACCTTGGCAAACAAGTAACCGTAAGACGGATGCGGGTACAGTGTTAAGGCAAAACCCTTCACATACCTAGCACCCGCAGGGAATTGAAGCCAAGTATACCTCGGCAACCAAGTAACTATAAGACGGGTGCGGGTACAGTGTAAAGGCAAAACCCTTCACATACCTAGCACCCGCAGGGAATTGACGCCAGGAATACCTTGGAAGTAAAGTGACCGTAAGACGAGCGCAGGTACAGTGTTAAGGCAAAACCCTTCACATACCTAGCGCTCCGCTGGGAATTGAAACCAAGAAGGATCTTCTGGGCAATGCTTGCGGAAACGGAAATAACATCCCCGCATAGCGGGAACGTCGAGAACTACGTTGTTTGAAGCTCCAGGATGGAATTGGTGGTTTTAACATAATTGATCACTATGTTCAAAACTACTAAAACCTCATGGAGAATCCACACAAGTGGGACTCAACGCTCCTGACTTGCGAGGAGGTTACAGACCTACCCGCATCATACCCAAAGACCAAGCAGGAAACTCGGGAATTTCTGCAAGTGACAAGGACTTCCGCGGGAGGAATCCCCATGGAAAACCTTAAAAAACCCTTTTCAAAACCCTTTGCTTAAGTCCAAAAGTTCACCTCACTTTATTAAACACTCATGAGAAGAACATTGGACTGGGGGGACTTGAAGAGGTAGGTCCCAGCAGAGCCCAGTTGGACCCGCAAGACTCACCTTGAAGAGGAACGTCTGCGCAGAAACCAACTGGATTCGCAGGACCAACCATGCTCAGAGACGTGACGTCCTTACGCGCAGTACGCAAGCTGTTCCCGCAGGAAATGCCTCCCAATGGTGAAGGACTCCGCCTGTCCCCGCAGCCTCGGATACAAGCCATCAGGGAAGGCCACTCGCGCAGCAAGGCTACACGCACAAGGCACTTAGCTCTCAATCACTCAGTGTCACCTGAGGGAATGAGCAAAGCCGGGAACAATCCCGCACAAGGGCGGGAGGGGGAATACTCCCGCCCAAATAAGCCAGTCCGTACGATACGGGAAGATCTTCTGTACTGTACCTAACGAGGTATGGGAAAAAGATCTGACTAAAGATACGACAGCTTATTGACAACAGTATGGCGAGCAGCATGCTCCTGTACTGTGTCACTATTAGCCGCTGCCTACTCACCAACTACTGCCATACCACATGCGTAGCCGGCAGTTGGTGGAAAAGGAATAGTACACAGCAGGCCTGGTCACTATCAGCCGCTGCCTACCCACCAACTACCAGCAGGGCACGTGCGTAGGCCACTTTTGGTGGAACAGGAACACTTTTGCAGCCGGCCACACCTCCTTGGAAACCTACCTTCGGCTATAAATACCACAAATGGTATGACCATCATATCTTATCTTATATCATCATATTATACCTGATATCTGCTCTAGCAATCTCTTAATATACACTTATATTTAAAGAGCAATCTAGTCTGATTCTCACGCCGGAGGGTGGTCACAAGGAGGAACCCCCCCCCTTCTCAGTGACAAGCTCACGGTGTCTGTTTTGCAGGTTATCAGAAGAACCATCTTCTCAGGGTCTAACCCCTCGTGGGAAACATCTATCTAACCCCCAGGTTACCAGTAACCTGCCCGGGGTCCGGTTAGTGTTTCTTCATTTAGTGATACTCTCACAAGCTTGTTTAGTTAAACAATGATAGTGGTCACCAAACTATTGCACAAAAAGAATGAGATGATGGAAGTTGTAAAATAACTCATCTATTTTGCTTTATAATCTATGTTTGATCTTGTCTCTCTTTTCAGATGACGGTAGAATACCAAGGGAAATACATAGGTATATCTTAGATATGTGTTGCTACAATAAAGATAAAATTATTGATAGCGAATGGACTGGTTAGGCTAAAAGGCTTCAAGGGTTCAGGTTAGCCTAACGCAGGTCGTGGTGTCCCTTTACGTTTCGCAAACGTAAAAGGAGGTTCACTAGTTTGTTGTTGATTGTTATAGTTCACCAAGGATTAAGAACCGTGATGTTTAAAATCGGTTCTTGAATGATGTTCTTGGTGAAGCTATGAAGCTATTGAAGTAAGAAAGAAACAAGCTAAGAGCTTATTTCTCTAGGAAGAAGAGAATTATCATGGAGTATGTATTAACTCCAGATCTGATGATCCATGTTTATGACTTAAGTCTTCCTTTTATAGAAGGAGAGACCAAGCTCTTTATCCAGTGTACAAACTAATTGACCTCCGGTTCGCTTAGAGGGTTGACCATTATGGGCGGGAAGCTTTGGACCGCTGGTCCATAGTTAAAATAATAATACTTTTATCCGAGTATATCCTTTGGTCAGAGGGGACATGGATGTGAACAGTGATGTGACATCGTACTGTAGCACGTGATTGCTTATTTATATAAGTTTGGGCGGGAATTGAAGCTTTTAACCTTTTAACCTTTTTAGCGTTAATGTGTTACAGTCATTTTATTATTTCCTTGGGCTACCCCCGTCATCAGCCCCCCAAATCAGAGGTGTTTGAGGAGTATACTCAAGGGCTTCTGACTTTTACACACATTTTGTTTACTGCTTGAAGGCTTAAAGGCTTGAAGGCTGGAAGGCTTCGAAGCTTTGTTCAGTTTTGGTTGTTTTTTGAATTATTGATGTGACAGTTGATGTGATTGTAACTGTCAGAATGCGGTTTCTAAAGAACTGCTTTTCATTAATAGTTATTAACTAAATAACTATTAATTTTCTTCTACCTTTTTTCTTTAAAAGTTTCCATCATAAACACTTACAAGTTTCCTTCAATCTTTCAACAGGTTAGTCTCAATCCTTCATCTTTCTTTCAAAATTATGGTTGCCAAAAAAGATCTTCCGATCAGTTTTTCCCGATTAACCCAATAAGAGGTTGAATCGTTCTTTATTGAATGGGGAATAGGGTTAAAGTTCAAACCGGTTGCTCCGCCGTTCGATTGTTCGATTGATCGTTGTCCGGCGGGCTTCGTTGCTTTATATTGCCCTCATTTTGAATTTTCCAATCTCCGACACCCGTTTTCAGTTTTCGTTTTGAATGTTTTCGAATATTACCGCATATCGTTCGGTCAAATCCATCTTTTAGGGCTTGCTAGGGTATTGCATTTTGAGGTTTTATGTAAAGCCATCGGTTATGACCCTTCTTTACTGAGTTTTCTCCGTTTCTTTCGCTTAGCGAAAAATGGTGATTGGTACACGTTTGAACACACAA
Organism: Bidens hawaiensis; assembly: GCF_021521415.1. Taxonomy (NCBI): domain Eukaryota; kingdom Viridiplantae; phylum Streptophyta; class Magnoliopsida; order Asterales; family Asteraceae; genus Bidens; species Bidens hawaiensis. The sequence continues at coordinate 199,043 of NW_027494589.1, forward strand.
AAGTTGAAACATGTTTAGTTTCCTCGGCGGTTACAACCCTTGGTTCTTGGAAGGACCATTTTTTCTTTGTTTCTGATTCCATTCTTCCATTTAAACCCGTTTGGAGACAACCCGAGGCCGTTCTAAATGAGCTTGAGCCGGCTGAATCGGATTTGAACGAATTCTTTTTGAAACGTATTAGGGAGTGTCCGTCACGTCTTCGTCCTTTTCCCGAACACCTTCTTGTGTTATTAGGAATTAGCAAACTTTGAGATAAGCCTAATCGGGATCCTGTGCTTATGAGGGATGATAAGGGTATGCATTTGTTTATCCCGTACTTTCTTTATTTTGTCGATGAGTTTGCTAATGATTTTTCTTTGTATTTTGTATTTATGTCTGCCTTAGACTTTTTGAAGAGTGATGACACTTCGGATGTTGGGTTCACTGATGTTGCGGCTACTGTTGGGGAGGACTCGGTTGTTCGAGGGAATGAGGGTCGATTTGTGGATGATGAGTATGCCAGGGTTGCAAACGTTAAAGGGTTCACCATGTCCTCTGTTCCGAAATCTTCTACCCGTCGTTCCACACGACGTTTGCTGAAGTCTGTTGGTACTTCATCTTCTCGTGAAACAGTTGAAGTTAGTGATGATAATCAGGTTTCTGAAGACCAAGGTCCGGTTATGGAGGTTGAGAAGGAGCAGGGGTTGGTGATTTCTAAGAAGGGGAAATCGGTTGGGAAGAAAGCTGCGATGTCTATGGTTCAAGGGTTGGATGGCAATGCTGTTTATGTGCCAGAGTGGAATGTCAAGGTTGGGGATAGCTTCAAAGATCCCGAAGTGTGTGCTGACGCGTTAGCCAATTTCCCTCCTCCAGGGGTTCGTGATACTATTTCCAAGATGGAGGGTGATTCCCTTTTGTCCAGGTTGATTTTGAATTCTTGTAACGTTTCTGCCCTTTTGGCAGAGGGTGTTACTCGTTTTCGAAAAGGGATGGAGGAGTATGAGGAGTTTATGAAGAAGAAGGAGGGGATGAGAGCTTCCATGATGGAGATGAAGAAGGAGATTGAAGGTTTTTTGAGGAAAGAGGAAGGATATGTTAAGAAGATTAATGAGTTGTCTCGCGGTCATGAGATTGAGCTGGCAGGATTGAAGAAAGCCATGGAGGCTGACAGGGCTAAGTTGGATGCTGACCGGGAAGCCTTTGAGGTGCAGAGAAGGGCCTTTGAGATTGAGAAGGAAGGCTTAAAGGCTTCGGTCACCCAGACCTTTGATGACAACAAGTGGCTGATTGAACATGGGTTTCAACAGGTTGTGGCTTATTTGCTTCATTCTAGTGAATTCAACTCGGTGTTGGGCGGTGTGTACACCAAGCTGTTGGCCCATGGTAAGCATTTGGGCTTCGTTGCCGGTTGTAGTTATCACGAGTCTGGCCAGCCTATTGAGAAATCTCCCTTGTTCAACCGCGATGCTTACAAGCTCTTTATGGAGTCGGTTCATGCCATGGAAAGGCTCACTTACCCTTATGTGGGTGAAGTGTCATCATGCTTTGGTAAGCCTCTTTCTGTGTTGCAGGGTTTGAAGCCAGCCGGCCTCGATGGGAAGGCTGTTAAAGAGGTGCTCGAGTCCTTGTCGAAAAAACGCTCCCGTTCAAGTGACAGTGAAGAAACTCTATCTGGAGGCAGCGACGGGTCTCATGTTGCAAGCCTTGAAGGCTCGGCTGTTGCTGATGTTGCCCCACAAGTCAAGAAGTCCAAGAAGGGTAACAGTGTTAAGGGTGGTAAGGCTAGTACTTCGAAGCCTGTTTCTGATGTTTAAATACTTGATTCGTAGCTTTCTTGGCACCTTAAAACAATGTTATGTAATCTTAAACAATGTAGGTTTTGCATGAAACTCTTAAAGTTTATGCCTTGTGGTTGTGTTTGGCCTTTATGGCCCTTGAACATTTTCTTGGGAATCCTTGTGATTTCCTTGTTTTAGCCTTAATTGGCTTATTATGTATGGATGCTATGGCCTTAGAATGGCCTTGTTTATGAACTTATGATGTTATATGTATTTGTGTGTTGATTGCTTGTCTTGTTAGTTTGATGTGATTTTAGCTAACTTTCCTTAAGAAGTTTTAGTGCTGCAGTCACTTTTAACTTCAAGGCTTCGTTAGGTAAAAAGCACATGTTGGCTATCCTTTATATCACTACTTAGTGTATGTTTTTTGTTTTCGTAAACTTTTTTAAAGTTTAAGGAACGAATTGGTGTAGGCTGTTCAGACCTGTCTATGAGATTAGTTTTAGTTAAAAATTTTCTAAGTCTCATGGAGTTGGATTGATATAGGTACTCACCCCTTATATAGGTCCATTTAACCCTTGAACCTATTGAGCGATGTGGCCTGGGAGCTCATCCCCTTACATGGCCCTTGCCATGAAGTTTCTTGCTAGGTTCTCAACCTGATTATAGGATAGTAAAGACAAGTTATGACAAAAACTTTATCATTCATTCAAGAGGTTGATGTTCACAAAAATGAGAATTATACATCTCTTGAAATACATCTTAAGACTTTGACTAGGCATGGAACCTTTTAAGGGTTTTGTCGTTCCAGTGTCTTGGAAGCCTTTTGCCTTCTGTGTCGGCCAGCTTGTAGGATCCACCCTTGTGAGCTTCAAGGATTTTGTATGGCCCTTCCCACTTTGGTCCAAGCTTTCCTTGGTTTTCTTTCTTTCTGGCCTCGTTGTTTCGAAGTACAAGGTCTCCAGGCTTGAAACGTTCATGTTTCACTCTTGCATTGTAATAAGCTTCCATTTTGTGCTTGTACTTAGCCTCTTTTATTGCGGCTTGATCACGAACTTCTTCAAGGAGTTGCAAATTCAACATGGTCTCATTGTTGTTTGATTCGAGATCCATGTTGAGTGTTCTTTGAGTCACAACTCCAATTTCGGCTGGAATTACAGCTTCTGATCCGAACACTAGGCTGTAAGGTGTTCGTTTGTGGCTTGTTTTTTCGGTTGTTCTTATTGCCCATAGAACATTTGGGAGTTTTTCAAGCCAATTGTTGTTGTGCCTTCCCAGCCTTGTTTTGATTCCTTCTACAATGGTTCTGTTTGTTCTTTCAACTTGGCCGTTGGACTGTGGGTAAGCAACCGAGCTGAACACTTAGGTGATTCTGAATTCTTTGCACCATGTGCTAAAAGGCTTCTCGGCAAATTGCTTCCCATTATCCGTGACTAACACTCCTGGCAGCCCATAGCGACAAATAATGGTTTCCCATACGAAGTCGATGACTTGTTTGCCCGTTATTTTTGCAAGTGATTTGACTTCAGGCCACTTGGTAAAGTAGTCAATAGCTACTAGCAAAAATTGTACTATTAAAATGAACCGTTTAGATGGGGATAACGAGTCATGGGGACAGGTACACATGTTTCATGTCGGCAGCCTAATTCCTCCGGTACGTGTGTAAGATTTGCCTTATATATAATACACATATAATATATAGTATATACACATGTCATTTGAGTGCCATCATCGAGAGTAACCGGTATGTCCATGATATCTAGAACTTGGTTGTCTCATGCATTTCGAGATCTTAATACCACCACCTGTATGGAGAAATAGAACTGTAGAAAACCCACTTTATATTGGCCTTACATATTAAAAAAATAAAATAATACTCCCTACCCTACATTATCCCTTAGGAGCCAAGCTTGTGCCTTTTCCATTTCGTTTGTTTAAACCCACATTACAAGCCGTGTTTGCCTTGGCCTTTTATTATTTTAACCATGTGGATGAAACTCGGTATGTTAAGAGTTGTATTTAAGTTGTTTGTCGAGCATAGTACACAATGTACGTATGTCTCGGGTCGTTTGTTTGTGTATATTGATGTTAGTACTTGTTTAAAAAAAAGAAAAAAAAAGAGAGAGATAAAAAAGAAAAATCAAAGAAAAACTCAAAAATAGTTCGTGTTTAAAGTCGTTATTGGTTGTAAATAACAGTTAGTGAGTTTGTTTGTTCGTTTGTTTGTTGGTGTCAATAAATTGGGTTTCATCCACCATAAGTCACTAAATAAATCCACTTCTGCACCCTAACCTAAGACACAACAAAACCCTTAGTTCTTTTCTCTATGCAACCGGTGGGTAATGGGTGGAGATATGACTTGCTACCAAGCTTATTACATTGTGTTCATACTCGGTATTGAGGGCAGAGAGATACTAGCACATTTTTTGCTGGTCCAGATATTAAACCGAGAGGAGAGATATTATATTATGAGGGGTATGAACATGTGTGCCTTAACCGGAAACAAAGTACACTCGTATGGGCGGTTTCATAGTTTTGAAATGTATCATTAAATTATTTGGTGGGTTATCAACCTTGACAGTGTCAGTTCTTGGGAATTGGGTATGACCTTATACCTCACTAGTATTAATACTGATAATTGATGAACCGTCGATCGAGGTGTATGTGTTGCATGAGAGTTTGCTTGAGGGCAAGCAAATGATAAGTGTGGGGATGTGATGTGTGGGTAAAAGTACACGCCTTAAGTGTTTTATATTGTGTGTTCTACTTGTTTATATGTATCGAACACAAATACTTTGATAGGTGTTATGTTTACAGGTGTGCGGAGCTTAATGGAGCTTAAAGAAGCTAATTTGGAGCATTCATGATGGAGTGGAAATGAAAGTGATAATCTATGAGATGATAGAGAATTGAAATACGAAGACGTGGCCGCAAACGGGGAGGAAAACGGAGTTGAAACGAAGATTTTATGAAGGAAACAGTGTTTGGCCTAGCAGACCGTAAAGCAGAGTCTCCAGACCGTAGCTTACGGTGGCCAGACCGTAGCGTACGGTCTGGTCTGACAAAAAATGGGTTTTTGGTGATTTTTCTTCCATATTTAAGGCCCAAAAACCCTAAGATCGATCCTATTCAATATTATTCAGTTTTGGGGCGATTTTGAGGCTATCTTACACCACCATAACACATCCTAATCACAAGATTGATCCATGAACATCTTCTCCAACATCATAATCAAGAGCATGAAGATCAAGATTCAAGGCTAAAGGCTTCATAACCATCTCCGGGTGTAGGGTTGAGTTGCTTGTTAGGTTTTGTTTATTCTAAACTTTAACTTTGGATTTGTAATTGATTAATCATTCGATTAATCAATTCTTTGAGTTTGCTTTTGTGCTTACACGGTTTTAATTAATTGATTACTTAATCTTTTGTCAGTTAATTGATTTGTGGTCATCAACAATTAGGATTGAGTTCTTTCGTCATTGACCCGTTTCTCATTAACCATATTATTGATTTTGCGTTTCAACAAGTAAAACCGATTATCAAATAGATTTTCAATTAACTTTGTCAATTGTTCGGATTCAGTTCTGACGATCAACACGGTCAATCGTTAAGTCTTTTGGTTTACATATTCTATAAGAAACTGTCCAAAGAAGTCTATCAATTCCTTAACTTGTTGCAAAACCCGAACCCTGGAGTTTGGTTATTTTCACATAATTTTTTACAAACTACTCATTTAAACCGCTTGACATCGTCTGTCCACTTTTAAGTATTTTTATAATAGAAATTGAGTTCCACTTGCACTTTCCACTGATTCCCTGTGGATTCGACACCTTACTTGCGCTAGCTAGTAAAGGTATTTTACAAATATTTTTGATTGACCTTTCGACATCGATCATACCTTCGAAGCCTTCTGGCCGTTTGAATTAAGGCCAGAGCAAGTTTCTCCAAAGGAGGATATTTGATCTCTGCCAGTTTTAGTGTTTTACTAAAGAAATAAACGGGTACCTGAACTTTGTCTCGTTCGATGGTTAGAACCGCGCTTAATGCTTCTTCAGCGACTGAGAGATAGACAGAGATCAGTTCTCCCGTTTCAGGGGCTGCAATAGCTGGAAGTGAAGCCAAGTGTTGCTTCATTTGGTTGAAGGCTTCTTCTGCTTCTTCCGTCCATCTAAAGTCTTTCTTGTTTGTGCAACCCTTTAACGTTTTGAAAAAGGGTAGGGATTTCTCAGCAAGCTTGGAGGTAAAACGCTTCAAGGCTGCAAGCCTTCCGTTCATGATTTCCACTTCTTTTTTGCTTTGTGGAGATTTAGTTTCAAGAACGGCCCTGACTTTGTTGGGATTTGCTTTTATGCTTTGTTTACCCACAATGTGTCCCAAAAACTTGCCTTCTTCGAACCCAAATGAACATTTCCCGGGGTTAAGTTTCATATTGATCTTCCTCAAGTTTTGGAAGGTTTCTTCTATGTCATCAAGCATTTGACGTTCGGATTTGCTTTTGATCACCAAATCATCGACATAAGCTTCCAGGTTTCTGCTAATTTGGCTAGCGAATGATTTTTCGATCAGGCTTTGGTAAGTTGCACCGGCATTTCGTAGGCCAAAAGGCATCTTTTGATAACAGAAAATGTCCTTGTCCGTGTGGAATGCGGTTTTTTCTTCATCTTCCATCTTCATGAGGATTTGATGGTAACCCTTGTAGGCATCAAGAAAACACTTGAAGGGATGGCCTGTTAAGGAGTCAATCTTGAGGTCCATCTCAGGTAATGGGTAGCAATCCTTTGAGCATGCTTTGTTCAAGTCCTTGAAGTCGATGCACATCCTCTAAGACTTGTCAGGCTTTCGAACCATGACTGGATTAGCCACTCAAGATTGATATTTAACTTCACGTAGGATCCCTGCTAGGACAAGCTTTTCAACCTCTTGGCAGGCTGCCAAGCTTTGTTCAGGAGCCAAGCTCCGTTTCTTTTGGACAACAGGCTTGACATCAGGTGGTATTTTTAGCTCATGCTCTGCAATGCTTCGAGGGATGCCGGTCATGTCTTCCGGGCACCAAGCAAAGACATCGTTCTAACATATCAACAGTTTCTCAATGTGTGAGAGAGTTTCTTTAGAAAGGCTTGTGTTTACCCGTACCTTTTGTTCAGGGTACTTTGGGTTTATGATCAAGCCCCGTTCATCATTTTCACTTTTTGAACTCTCCCCTTCAACCGTGTAAACCTCTTGGGAAGGTTGAAGGGTTGCGATTCCCCTGTCAGTTGGGAACTTCACAGCACATTGACCAACTGAGACAGCCATGTTGAACGCACACTGTCCCGGCCTTCCTATGATCACATCATAGTTGGAAGGTATGTTGATAACCACAAAAGTGAGTGGTTTGGTTTTCTTTATCCTGCCTTCACTAAAACAGACATCAAGGGTTAGTTGGCCTAAAGGCTTCAAGGGTACATCGGTGATACCTTTTATAGAAGACCCGGAGGGTTGAAGCCTTGAACGTTCTTCTTTGCTTAGCTGATTGAAGAACCTTTCATACATGATCTCTGTGGCCGCCCCTGTGTTGATGTAGGCTTTGCTTGTTTTGAGTGTTCCCACGTTCGCTTCTACCACCAAAGGATTTGAGAGTAAGTCACCTTGAGATGGTGGGAAGCAGACACATTGAAGCTCCCAAGCTTCCAAGCGTTGTCGTTTGTGGGAAACACCATTGTCTATATTCACCATATTCACCTCTTTGCTTTTTCTTTCAGCCATTTTGTCTTTGACCCCTTTTACCAAATGAGCCAATTCTCTAGACTTAACGGCTTCCTCAATTCTTCTCTTGAGTTGAAAGCAATCGTTGGTGTGGTGACCTTTTTCTTCGTGAAAATCACAGAACCAAGTGGAGCTTTTTTTTACTTGCTCTTGGGCAAGGGTCGAGGAGGTCGGAAGTTGTGTTTCACCTCTTCGGTGGCAAGGATTTCCTGAGGTGTTTTGGTTAAGGCTGTGAAGTTCACAGTCTTTTCCCTGCTTGGAGGGTTCCGACCTTTAGGCCTTCTTTGATCTGAGCTTCTTGAATATTTGTCATAGGGGTTGTAGTTCCCTTTCTTTCGGTTGGGGCTGTTTCCTCGCCAACTAGGAGCTCTTTTTCTTTGTTCTTTGAAATCAACAGCCTCTTCGCCTCGGATATGAGCTTCAGCTCGCTCAAGAGCTTCTTCAAGGGTTTTAGGTAGGCACTTGTTAAAGTCCCTTGTGAGGTATTTGGAGGTGATGGCGTTCATGAAGCCTGCCACCCTCATTTTTTCGCCAGCCCCCACATATTGTAACCCTTCTTTTTTGTACCTTTCGATAAAGTCTCGAAGGCTTTCATCATCTTTCTGCTTTATCTGGAAAATGACCGTGGCATCCTTGACATACCTCATTTGTTGTGAAAAGTGGGCCAAGAATCCTTTGCCTAGATCATCGAAGTTTCGAACGCTTTGAGTAGGAAGGTCATTGAACCATATCCTGGCTAATCTGACTAATGTTTGCATGAACATCAAGCAACATTCAACGTGGGACTATTTTTCAATTCTAGCCGCCCCAGTGAAGACCTGGAGGTGGTCTTCGGGATCCTCGGTCCCATCATATGTTTTTATATGGGGTGGCATTTTGATCTTACTTTGAGAGTCATAATCGGCAATTTGTTGAGAGAAACAAGAAAGGTTGTCGGGCTTATAAGGTTTCGCAAGGTCTTCATCTACCCATGTATTGTGACTCGTTGCTCCTTGGTGAGTACCCAGTGCTTGGTTGATGAGCTGGGTCCAAGGGAAGTGTGCCATCATTTGAGCCATCATTTGAGGCATGAGGTTGAAGCCTTGAAGGCTTTCAGGAGTTGCTGCTGCTTGGCTTGTTCCCATGGGAGTGCTCATCGTTGCACTCCTAGCCAAGGGTAAGGCCGACATGGCCTGTTCCCATGTGATGGTCGTAGGAGGGGGAACACTTGAAGCTGGTGACTGCCATATTTGGTCGAGAGTGGTCTCGTGCCCAAGGGGTTGTGAAGTATACAAAGGGAAAGCCGTTGGGCTTGGCCTCCCATAGGTATAGAGAGATGAGTTAAAAGGTTGACAGGTTACGCTTGGACCAGCCTCTAAATGAGAAGCAGCAGGTTGTGAGCTGGTTAAAGGGGAAGGTGGACGTCCGAGTGACAGTGAGGGTTCATCGTCGTCGTACTCCAGCCTTAATCTTATCCTTTTTTCTCTTTTTTGACTCACGTGGCGGTTAAGAAGATGTCTTAGTAGCAAGAAATGCCTTGACACACCTTCCATCGTCAAGTCGACACGTTCCGGGGTGTTTGTGACTCCTACAAGAGGAGAAGGAACCCCAGATCGGTAAGGAGTCGGAGTTCGAAAAGATTAAAACTCGATGAACAAAGGTTCCATCGAGGTTCCTCCCGGAGTCGAGAAAATCGAGGTTGTCGCCGGAGTTTCTTGACTGGCACTTGGTGTCGGTGTTCTTGACACTTGGTTAACTTCTTCGGGAGATTCACCTTCTGTCATGGTGACGGAGCTACACTACTGGTCTTTATGATAAAGTAAGCGGCGTAGCCCCACAGTGGGCGCCAACTTGTTGCTACAACAAAGATAAGACCATTGATAGTGAATGGACTGGTTAGGCTAAAAGGCTTCAAGGGTTCAGGTTAGCCTAACGCGGGTCGTGGTGTCCCTCTACGTTTGCGAAACGTAGAAGGAGGTTCACTAGTTTGTTGTTGATTGTTATAGTTCACCAAAGATTAAGAACCGTGATGTTTGGAATCGGTTCTTTAATGATGTTCTTGATGAAGCTATGAAGCTATTGAAGTAAGAAAGAAACAAGCTAAGAGCTTATTTATCTAGGAAGAAGAGAATTACCAGGGAGTATGTATTAACTCCAGATCTGATGATCTATGTTTATGACTTAAGTCTTCCTTTTATAGAAGGAGAGACCAAGCTCTTTATCCAGTGTACAAACTAATTGACCTCCGGTTCGCTTAGAGGGTTGACCATTATGGGCGGGAAGCTTTGGACCGCTGGTCCATAGTTAAGATAATAATACTTTTATCTGAGTAAGTCCTTTGGTCAGAGGGGACATGGATGTGACATCGTACTGTAGCACGTGATTGCTTATTGACATAAGTTTGTGCGGGAATTTAACCTTTTAACCTTTGTGTTACGGCCATTTTATTATTTCCTTGGGCTATCCTCGTCATCAATATGTATATTAAAGTGCTAGAGCAAAATGAGTAAGTAAAATGGTTCAACAGGCTCCGAAGCAAGCAAGTTAGATAGTTTATCTCCAAGTCACCTAGATAATCCCACCATCAAAACCGGTGTTCCAACAATTTATTGGTTAGACGTACATCCAATAAAAGCATTTTATATAAATTGTTAACACTTGCGATTAGAGGTGCAAAAAAACCCATACCCGAAAAAAATACCCGGAACCGGTTATTTTTATACCCGGGTATTCTATACCCAAAACCGGAACCGACCCTACCCGTAGGGTATGGATAGGGTATGCATTTTGAGGTCAATACCCGTACCCGGAACCGTACCCGATTTATACCCGTAAATACCCAGACCCGGTCATACCCTATACCCGATACCCGGTTATACCTGATACCAATTTTCTAATACCCGAAATAATACATGAGTTTTTATAGTATACTTTTATGTTTACTTCACAACTTTTATGTTTAAGTTTTTGTAAAATGCATATTACTAACTAAATAATTTGTAATTAAATGGATTTGTGGTTTTTGTAATATAGTTTAATTTATTACAAAGCAAATTTAATTTTTAAACAGATTAAAAAATGTATAAAAAATTACAAATTCAAAACCGGGTATTAATACCCGGTCGTACCCGGTTCCAATACCCGAACCCGATCATACCCTACCCGGGTACATAGGGCTGAGTTTTTCTCCTCAATACCCTACTCGAACCCTACCCGATTTATATCAATACCCGATCATACCCGAAACCGGTTCATACCCGAACTCGAATATTAGAAAAAACCCGATTTTTGCACCTCTACTGCTACATGCCCAAACGCTTCATTAAGCTCCAAGCCTCCAAGCCCATGGATTATGTTATTGAATTATTATGTTTATTGAATTATTACTTATTAGAACTAGAGGTGAAAAAAAAACCCGTACTCGGAATCGGACTTGAAAAAAATACTCGGTACCAGTTTTTTCTACCCGGGTATTCTATGTCCGAAACCGGAACCGACCCTACCCGTAGGGTATGGATAAGGTATACATTTTAAGGTTAATAACCGTACCCGATTTATACCCGTAAATACCCGGACCCAGTCATACTCTATACCCGATGCCCTGTTATACCCGATTCCCGATACCAATTTTCTAATACCCGAATTAATACGTAAGTTTTTATATTATACTAGTTTGATCCTCCCGTATTACGGGAATTTATTTAAAATTTTGTTTTTAATCGTTTTGCTATTTTATGATGATTTATTTTATTTTTTATCGTAGTTTTGTTTTAATTCAATACATATATATTAGTTTGTTATTATATTTTTTAACGTTTGGTTTTATCAGTTGAGATGTTTAGGTTTTTTAGATTTTTAAAGAACAAACATAAACGAACCCGAGCATATTGATTTTTTGAAATGTACAAATATGAACACAAATATTCGTCTAATTAAAAAAGGGGCGTTGATGTAGTTGACGATGGTGGGTAGTATCGAAGTTAACCGACGATGAAGATGATTGACCAGCAACGGATAACATGCAAAGTTATTAAATTAAATTAGGGTTTGATGATGAAAATGTTTATCAATAAATGAGATCTTATAACCCGTTTGAGGGCTATTATAGTTTGGTAAGGCCCATAACCCGTTAAAATTATTCTTTGATAATTAAAGGGTATTTCACAAATAAATGAGATGTTATAACTCGTTTAAGGGTTATCGGGGTTTGGTGAGACCCATGACCCGTGAAAATTATTGTTTGATTATGAAATAGTTTTATAAATAAAGGAGATGTTATAACCCATTTAAAGACTATCCGGGTTTGGTGAGACCCATACCCGCGAATTCGGGTCAAATGCATGAGAAACCTCCATTTATAAATCAAGCAATCTGGTGGCTCTAGAGAATGGGGGAACAACCTGAGAGCGACACATAGGATTTTATAGTAGACAGTTATATAGATAGTTAGATTTGTATGTACTTCACAACTTTTATGTTTAAGTTTTTGTAAAATATATATTACTAAGTAAATAATTTGTAATTAAGTGAATTTATGGTTTTTGTAATATAGTTTAATTATTTTTATAAATTACAAAGCAAATTTAAATTTTAAACAAATTAAAAAATGTATAAAAAATTACAAATTCAAAACCGGGTATTAATACCCGGTCGTACCCGGTTCCGATACCCGAACCCGATCATACCCTACCAGGATACATAGGGTTGAGTTTTTCTCCTCAATACCCTACCCGAACCCTACCCGATTTCTCTCAATACCCGATTTTCCAATACCCGGTCATACTCGAAACTGGTTCTGTACCCGAACCCCGGGTATTAGAAAAAACCCGATTTATGCACCTCTACTTGTGATCACGTGCGCATACGTCACTTACCCTATAGTACAAAAACACGTACAACTAGTTGTGTGTTGATCGAGTAACTTTTGTTCTATTCATTTTTCTTATATAATCATCTTAGAAATGGTTTGGATTTGGATGAACTCTCTTAAGCTCGAATTATAATCAAAGTTATCACTTATCTATTTAAATTTAGAATCACATAAATCACGCACCTTATTTATTATGCGAAAATCCTTGCAGATGTAAGGTAAAAATTAAATTTTGTTGTTCAGAATAAAAAATAAAATTTGACCGCTTATTGAAAATCATGCAATTAACACGTTATAACTTTAATGTGTACCCTTGTACATACCTAACTTAAAATGACTTTAGATTGAATATAATATTGGGGATTATCCTCTTAGGCCATGGGGTATACTCTAACCCATCTTAATTTTACATAAGCTTCACATCATCATTTTTTTCTCTTTCACTTTATGTCATCTAAAGGAAATGGTTTAACCCATTTAACACATAATTAATATGACAAATCAATTAGTAATTAATAGATAATTAATACATATTGTTTCCTTTTAACCCGTTAAAAGCATAACCTATGGGCCTTTTTAACACACTTAACACAAGTGGGAAGTGGTTTAATCCATCTTTAAAGTGTCATGTCACTTTAATCTATGTAGGGGTTAGAGTATACTACATAGCCTTATGTTCCATAGATAAGTCAAACGAATAAAGCTAAGAAAATCTAACGGTCATAAAATTGTCTGGTTGCATATTTAGTGTATGAGTTGAAATCTATAAAGTTGTTTTATTTTCATATTTAAATTATCATGTGCTAAAACTTTTTATACAGTAATATAATACTGTAATAGTTAAAGCATAAAACTTAATGATTTAAATCACGTTCACAAATTTATTTAAGAAAAAAAAGGTTTGCAAGTGAGTACTCTAGGTCTAGGATACGTTTGAAAAACGCAAATAGATGCATATAATTTAGGATGGTTGAACATATTTTACTAGAAAACAGTAAATACATTTAATTTATATATTTATGTATGTTAAAATGCTAAGTCATATTTGGTAGCTTGTCACAAGGTTAAACATATATTATCTAAGACCCGCTAAAACCCATGAGATCCGTCACATCTGAAGTAGGCCCGGCTCAAGGGGAGCGCGTAGAGGACGGCGGACCCAGACTCACTTTTTCGAGAGGCCCATAATTTTTAAAATATAATATTATATTTTATATATAATTTTGTTTTGAAACAAAAACTTTCTAAATGATTATTAATTGAATGGAAATAGTGTTAAACTATGGAAATAAAGGTCATGGATTCTTTTATCATCATTAATGTTTTTTTCTTTTTTTTTTTTCATATGGACTCAATTCTCACAATTAATGTTTTTTTTTATATTTTTATATAAGGAAAGCTATTTGTGTTTTACGAGTCATTTTAATAATTTGTTTATTTTCATTTTTTGTTTTCGTCCAAATTGAACTTTTAAAAGGCAAGTGTATTTGTAAAATTGTCTATCACATAATTAGAGCACGATTTAAGGGCCCTGTTTTTTACTCGTCCTAGGTCCTAAAATTTTAAATGGTTCTTAGAGATGGCCCTGAATTCCGAACCTGTCAAGCCCATTTATTCTTCGTCATATTTGTATGCTATGTTTTCACTATTAATTGGAACGATCCAATTAATCAAATATGTTGGACCAAATCCGTCATAAGCGAATTATGTAACTCACTAGAACGCATCTCATAAGCATTTTGCAGTCTTTGCTCCATACTCGCTTAAGGTAGTTGTGGAGCATCCTCCGGATATGAAGTTGACATATTGATCTCACAAAATGTCAAAATTGTTGAAGAACCCAAAACACCTCTCGATGTCATTTCACGAAAACTTTAGTACTTTCTTAAAGTATTATCTCTTCCCATCAATCGGGCCTCTCAACGTTTTTACGATGATCGAATATTCCAGATATATCCTATCTCCCAGATAGTATACGTGGGGGTAGTAGTTATTGTTAGCCCAAAACGATGCGACTAGCACGGTAGTGAAGATGTAATTCTCTACCACGGGCGACACCTCCAAAATATTTATGCCGTTGTCGGACCCGAAGTTGCCGAAGTAGGCCGGCCAAACCCAAAGGTCATATGAAGCAATCACTTGGACATTGACCGCTGGTATTTTTGGTCACCACATGTGTACTGACTTTGCTATGTGGTTAGACAATTATACCACTTCCAATGCATACAATCTATACTTCTAATTATGTCGGTATACCATATTCCCTTTCATGCACCGAGTAAATGTGTTGTAGGCCATTCCAAGTGAGTCTGCTCAGATAACGAGCGCTGTATAGATTTATTAATCCTATATAAAGTAAAAATAAAAAATCAAATAAACGCAATTAAAATAGTTTTTCGATAATTTAGTATATAATGGCAAAAATACTCCAATGCATCCAGTGGAGGGTTTTTTTTTTGTCATTCTTAAGTATTCGTCGTTGATGTCGGTCGTAATTCCATAGGTGAGCATGCGTAGCCGGTAGCACCAAAGTACCCTTTTGGATATGGGTGATCCTAACACCCTTCGAGCGTCCCGTTTTTGCTTAAAGTAATCAAACTCACGTTCCAAATCTTCGCACATGCCTCTAAAATAAGCGTTTAGACATTCCAAAGTGACATATGAAAATCTTTGGGTTTTTGTATCTCGTTGGGTCATCGAAGTAATCTTTCATCAAACGATCGTTCGTGCTCTCACGGTCCCGTTCAACATATTCTCTTCTCGAGATCTGGCGAGAAGAAGAATAAATAGCTCACATATACTTTTCCGCGAGCGTAATTGAACTCATAACCTTCTCATCCTCGGCCATGTGCTCATTATTCTCCAAATACCGGTTGATTGTTTCGGAGGAAGATGAAGAATCCACTTTTTAGAGAGAATTTTATAAAATTGTAGAGAGAATTTATAAAATTGTGTGAGAATTGGGTGAGATGTGTGAGAATGGTTGTAGGTTATGGTTTATGTATTAAAAAATTAATTATTTTATAATAGGGCCGTTGTCAAACGGTCATTGACTAGACCCACAAATCACCATCAAGCATCACGAAAGTTGTGTGAGTACCCCCCCCCCCCCAACACACACACGACATTCAAACCCTTAAAGGTGTCGGGGGTGTTCCCATCATTTTGAGAGGGTTTTGGGTGTGAAAGGCGCCCCACCATAAGTGTTCTAATTACTTGTTGAACATCAAGCGAACCCTCTCCCTTCCTGCATATTTACGTGATGTGTGCTGGTTTATTCATTTGTTAGAACAACTTTCTTATGAGTTTTAAATGAAATAAATTAAGAAGTTCTTCTCATTAAAATAGTTAAAAATGTTTCTCCACGTTTGTTAGTAACAAGTTTTTCAATGTTATACTACTTCATAGTTTTTAATGAAATGAATTTAAACGTACACATCATTTGTAATAAGTTCCTCATATGTTTTATTAATTTTTACTTAAAAAAACGACTTTAATTTGCTATTTCAAACTTATAAATTTTGGATATTTACAGGATTACCACAGCCGAATTGATTGCATATTAAGTGGTTGTTATTTGAATGTGCCTTTGATGCCCCCACTTGCATTTGACGTTGGTTTATTCACTTAATGGATGCACCTGGCGAACCTCACCCTTTACAGGCTAATACAACATTTTCTTGTCTCCAATATTTATTTTCCGATATTTTTTTCGAGAATTCATTTAGATAACTAAGCATAAAGTGTGTATAAGATAACAAATTGCATAGAATCAGAATTATTAGTCGGGTAAAGAAAATATTGAGTCAAGTTATCACTTCAGTATTTTTAAAAACAAAAAGAATAATATAACCAACAGAAATTCGTATAACTATTTCATTTATATGAAAACAACGTCTTAACATGTAATGACTAGATTATTATATAATAATCATATATATCTAACAAACACATGTTAGATCAGTTGTATATGCTTATGTCTTTTAATGAGAAGGTTCAAGTTTAATCTTTGAAAACGACTTAGTTTAGAAAAAAAATATATTAAATAATTGTGTAAGTTGCCGTTAAAAAAATATATAATGTGGTGTAGCATTATAACTGGATATGGATTTCTATGGCACATTAATCAGCAAATTATGTGTATTGCTTGTGATGTGCATGCACAACATACATAATTATAAAATAATGACTTTAAATCAGTGATGAGTGGCCTTTGTCAGTTTTGTGTGATTAAGAATTATGAACGACTTCTACTACTTGGGAGTTGAACTCGATGAGGATACAAGGGTTGGGAGCGGTGTGCTATAACAAACTGAAGAGGTAGGTCCCAGCAGAGCCCAGTTGGACCCGCAAGACTCACCTTACAGAGGGACGTCTGCGCAAGGACCAACTGGTTCCGCAGGACCCACCATGCTCAGAGATGAAGACCTTACGCGTAATACGCCAGCTGTTCCCGCAGGGAAAGCCTCCCAATGGTGAAGTACCCCGCCTGTCCCCGCAGCTGCGGATACAAGCCATCAGGGAAGGCTACCCGCACTAATAGCAAGGCTACACGCACAAGGCACTCAATAATTCAGTGTCACCTGAAGGAATGAGCAAGGCGGGAATACTCCCGCCCAAATGAGCCAGTCCGTACGCTTCTGGAAGATCTTTTGTACTATACCTGCCAAGGTATGGACAAAATAGACAAGATCTGACCAAAGCAGCCCATGAACCAATCACAGGGTGACAGCTCACCGACAACAGTACGAGGAGGAGCATGCTCTAGTACTGTTTGTCACTATTAGCCGCTGCCTATTCACCAACCCTTGTGCAACGCACAAAGCCTGCAGTTGGTGGAAAGGGAACAGTACACAGCCGGCCTTGTCACTATCAGCCGCTGCCTACCCACCAACCAGCATGGCAAGTGCGTAGCCAATAGTTGGTAGAACAGGAATATTCTACAGCTGGTTGTACCTGCTTGGAAACCTACCTTCGGCTATAAATACTCCAACACCTTGGAACGGTATCATCATCTTGTATCTTACCTTCACTAGCTATTTCTCTCAATATACACATATTCAGAGCAATCTAGTCTGATTCTCACGCCGGATGGTGGTCACAAGGAGGTACCCCCCCCCCTTCTCAGTGACGAGCTCACGGTGTCTGTTTTGCAGGTCATCAGAGGAACCATCTTGCCGGACCTAACCCTCGTGGGAAACATCTATTTAACCCCCAGATTATCCGTAATCTGCCCGAGGTCACTTAGTGTTTCTTCATTGGCGCCATCCGTGCATAAAAGCTAGAACTAATTCAGTTTTTTCAAAACTTCTGAAAAAATGGTTAACGTTACTCCGGTCCCAAGGCCAGTAAGTGACCAAGAAACCCCGGTAACCACAACCTCAGCTACTGGGGGGAACACCGGCGGTTACACAAATTTTGCGAACACTACCCCGGTAACCCAAGCCGGGGCAAGTGCAGTAAACAATATTTCACTGGGTTCACTGATGCCCAGTTGGAGAAACAGACGAGGCTCCCTCGCCAAACACTCGATCAAGTTAAGGCGTGGGCCGAAGCACGTCAGAAGAAATTCCAAGCTGAGTTGGATGAACGCTTGCGTTCACTCCAACAGGCTGACGAATTCGGAAGCACTCGACAACAGCTCAACATGAACAGTGAGTGCGAGTACTCGGACGATGATAGGGAGGAATCCGACACTGACGCGAACCCTCGCCATAGGGCGAAAGGGAAGCGTAAATAAACGGAATTCCAACCAAGAAGGAATTTCGGAGAAACCTTCAAACCTAGGAACGCGGGGGGAAACCCACGCGACTTCTCCAAAACCTTTAGACCAACTGCTGCAAATGCGGGAACATCCAAGTTTGCAAGGGACATTGCGGAAGCAATCGCCCCGAGAAGTGCCAAACAGATGTCCAACATCGGCACTTATGATGGTCTATCCGACCCAGACGATCACTTGAACAGATTCATAGCGTGGGCAACCGTCAGTAACTGGACGGAACCCACGTGGTGTTATATGTTCCAGATGACGCTGGTTGGAGCGGACAGGGCGTGATTTGATCGTTTACCAGTCCACCACATCTATGATTGGGCGGACTTTCAACACAAGTTCAGCCAACACTTCAGTCAACAGAGGAAATATACTGAAGAGCAGTGGACGATCCTCAACTGCGTGAGAGAGGAAGATGAATCTTTACTAGACTTCATCACTCGCTTCAACTCCAAAAAGCTGAGTCTGGGCAACATAAGTGAAGATCTTGTTCGCGCCGCTTTCATCCAGGGCGCCGAATACCCAGAGCTTATCCGCACGTTGACGGGTAAGGACGGCATGCCATCCACATGGGATGCCATCATGACGGCGGCCAAGCGCTTTGCCGAGACGGAGAAGCAACTGGGTAGGGATCTTCCCCAGAGTACACACCTCTACACGCAGAGGACCCGAGAAAACAATGTTCGGATCGCCCGGCAGAACAAAAGGAGGAAGCTAGGTATTTGGCAGTCAAGGGTAAACTTTAACACCTCATCCAGCTCTCGCCCTCTTGTTGGCGGAAGGGATAACACGCACCCTTCAAGCCGAAAACACCGGTGGACGCCACTCACCAAAAGCGTCACGGAGATATTTGCCACCAAAAAACTCCCATGGCCAAAAGCTCCAATGATCCGACAGCGACCTAATGCGGATCAGAGCAAATCCTGTGACTTCCACGGGACAAAGGGTCACAATACAGAGGAGTGTACATCCTTGAAGGATATTGTTGAAACAATCGTCAAGGATGGAAGACTTGCACACCTTGTGGCATCAATCAAGAATGGAGGAAGGAATGATAACCGGTATAAAGGCAACGGACGAAAGCCCGTTGACATCAGCATCCACATGGTTCATGGCAACATCAGAGGAAGAAAAAGACGAACGACAGAACCATGCGAATGGAAGGAAGCTGAGGTGCGCTTCCCGCGAGTGCCAGGAGGACCCAGCAAGGAAGGCCCTATCGTCATCAGAAGCCAGCTGGGGCATTACATAACTTCCCGTACTCTTGCTGACAACGGCGCCTCGTCAACGGTTATGTACAGGCAGTTCTTCGACAAGCTAGACGACGAAGACAAAGAACGCCTGGAAACGGTTTACGCCTCAATGGAAGGGTTCGACGGCAGCACAAACACACCCCTGGGTATCCTATCTTTCCCCGTCATTCTCACGGACGGAAAATACTCCCGCACAGAAGACGTGGACTTCGTCGTAATGAGGAAGCCACATCACACATACGACATTCTCTTCGGGAGAGACGGGATGGCAAGATTCAACGCCGTGGTATCTTCAGTCCACGGCATGATGGGATGGCCAACTGCTGAGGGTGTAGCGATGATCACCGGTATCCCCAGGTATGCATCGCATCCGTCTCAACTAAACCCAAACTAAAGATGGCTAAACCAACCATCACCGAACCAGAAAAATGGGCCCTCAATGGCAAATACCCTGACCAGGCTGTTACAATTGGCCCAACAATCACTGATCCTACGCGCACCTTACTCAAACGCTTACTACAGAGAAACGCTGACATCTTCGCGTGGACACCAGCTGACATGACTGGTGTACCTCGAAGTAAAGCAGAGCATAAGCTCAAGTGTGACCCGGCTTTTACGCCAGTCATACAAAAGCGCAGAGTAATGGGGGCGGAACAGGCTAACGCGTGTAGAACCCAAGTCAAGGAACTCCTTGACGCGAACATCGTACGCGTTAGTAGATATCAAACATGGGTTGCAAATCCCGTTATGGTACCGAAGGCTAACAAACAATGGCGCATGTGTATAGATTTCAAAGATTTAAACAAAGCATGCCCCAAAGATTGTTACCCGTTACCCGAAATTGACCTCAAAGTGGATTCATTAGCACCGTTTCGCCTTAAATGCTTCCTTTACGCATATAAGGGGTACCATCAAATCTACATGGCTGTAGATGATCAGGACAAAACCGCATTTCGGACGCCCGATGGCACATTTTGTTATCAAATGATGCCATTCGGACTTAAGAATGCAAGGTCCACATACCAACGCCTGATGGACAAAGAGTTCCATGCCCAAATTGGGAGAAACTTGGAAGTCTACATGGATGATTTGGTCATCAAAAGCCCTGAGCCAGAAGCGATGTTGAAAGACATCGAAGAAACTTTCAACACGCTCAGAAAGATAAACATGAAGCTCAACCCGAGCAAGTGTTCCTTTGGGATGGAAGAAGGGAAGTTCTTCAGAGCGAACACTGAAAAGGTCGAAGCCATTATCAAAATGGAATCACCTACTACCATCAAGCAAGCCCAGACACTGAATGGACGCCTAGTCGCACTTAACCGCTTTTTGTCAAACCATGCGGATAGGTCGTTCCCATTAGTGTCAACATTAAGAAACTGTTTAAAGAAAACGCACTTCCACTGGACACCAGAAGCGAAAGCAGCTTTTCAGGAAATTCGGTCACGCTTGATCGAACCCCCAACGCTCACAGCACCAGAAGCGGGGGAGGAATTAATCATATATCTTTCTGCCACAGATAGAGCAACCGGGGCAGTCCTGCTAGTAGAGCGGAAAGGTATCCAGATGCCTATTTACTATGTTAGCCGTGTCCTAACAGACGTAGAAACCCGGTACTCTACCCTGGAAAAACTAGTCTTAGCACTTGTACAGGCTTCACGCAGGCTAAGACGATAATTCCAAGGTCACCCAATCACCATTCTCACCAACTTCAAACTCGCAAACGTTCTAGGCAAACCCGAATTATCGGGACGTCTAGCCAAATGGCCAATTGAGTTGGGGGAATATGCGATAAAGTACAAGCCACGACCAGCTATGAAATGCCAGGTCCTGGCCGACTTTATTGCAGAAGTCCCCGCTTCGCGGGAGAAAGAGTGCCAGGAGGAGGCTCAACCCTCCCCAGCACAGGACATCAATGATGTCTGGCGACTCTACACTGATGGAGCAGCCAGCAACGAGGGTTCAGGCGCAGGGTTGAAATTAACCAACCCAGCAGGCCAAGAATACACTTACGCTATTCGACTGGATTTTCCAAGTACGAATAACGAAGCCGAGTATGAAGCATTCTTGGCAGGGCTGAGAATTGCGCGTAAAATGGGAGTGAAAAACTTGGAAGCCCACGTGGATTCCATGTTAGTAGCCAACCAGATAAACGGAACGTACACGGCCGTGAACGACACAATGGCCTTGTACGTCGCACAAGCAAAAACCCTTATGCGCGATTTTAATGATTGTAAAGTCATACACGTCAAGCGTAGCGAAAACAAATCTGCGGATGCGTTAAGCAAGCTTGCATCATTAGCCTTCACCCATTTGGGAAAGGACATCCGCATTGAACTCCTTGAAGCACCATCAGTCCCGCATAAGGAAATTTGTGTCATCCAAACCGGTACAGAAACGTGGATGACACCAATAATAAATTACCTTGCAGCGGGTATACTAGCAGAGTCAAAAACACAGGCAAGAAAAATACGTTGTAAAGCATTAAACTATCAACTCATCGATGACATCCTTTACAGACGTAACTTTCTTGGCCCACTCTTAAGATGCGTGGACAACCAAGATGCTGACTACCTCCTAAGGGAAGTACACGAAGGCATCTGTGGAGTACACGCAGGTCCACGCGCTGTTGTAGCTAAGCTAAACAACGCGGGATACTTTTGGCCGGGGATGCATACGGATGCGCTGGCATACATCAAAAAGTGTAGGTCTTGCCAGCTCTACGCACCCAACACGCATCGCCCGAAGAATGAACTTGTTCCAGTCACCTCTTCATGGCCATTTCAGAAGTGGGTCATCGATGTGACAGGCCCATTTCCTATAGCAGCAGGAAACGTTCAGTTCCTAGTGGTAGCCATCGACTACTTCACCAAGTGGATAGAAGCAAAACCCTTAGCCCAAACAACCGCAAAACATATTAAAAAATTTATTTGGGAATTTATTATTTGTCGTTTTGGACTTCCACAGACTTTGGTGAGTGATAACGGCACCAATTTTGCTGACAAGAAGCTACAAAAATGGCTGGAAGAACTTCAAATCACCCACACCTTTACCTCAGTTGCACACCCGCAAGGTAATGGTGAGGTGGAAAGAGCAAATAAAAGCATCGTTGAAGGCATAAAGAAAAGACTCTTGGAACACAGATCCGGCTGGGTAGACGAAGTTCCACACGTCCTTTGGGCAAACAGAACGCTGAAAAAGGCCAGTACGGGAGAAACCCCGTTCAGCCTCACTTATGGCACTGAAGCCATGGTCCCAGTCGAAATTGGTTTGCCCTCACCAAGGGTCTTGATTCAGCCAGAAGACAATGATGCGGAAAGGCGGTTAGACCTTATGCTAACCGAGGAACGCAGAGACTTAGCTGCAGCGCGTGAAGAAAACTACAAGCGACAAATGCAAAAGTACTACAACACGCGGGTAAAACTCTGCAACTTCAATGTAGGAGACTACATATTGCGTAACAACGAGGCTTCAAACCAAGAGCGCCCAGGAAAACTGGCACCGGTCTGGGAAGGACCGTACATTATCAAAGAAGTTTTGGGAAAAGGCGCATACCGGCTCGAAAGGCTCGATGGCACTCCTATCCCAAGAACATGGAACGGAGCTCAATTACGCAAATGTTACATGTAGATCAATTCCAAACTTGTAAAGAAAAGGCCTAGAGCCACTTCTAATGGAAATGATTCTCCTTTCACATTGTGTTGATAGCCTTACCTTTATACTTATGAACTTCCCACACTGATATGCCGGTATTCACCGCATAAATATGGGAAGAAGTAAGTCGTTGCGTGTGGAAGGCGGCAAAACCCGCATAAACACATAAAACGGTAAAAATTTCTAAGGAAAACCTTAATGCAGGTCAGCTATAGGTGAAGTTGGGTCATCCTAATAAATGAAAGTGACGGTCCTACCCGCACAATCATGATAGAGGAAACTGAACATTAACCTATTGGCAACCGCGCGTCGAAAGGTTAACTTATTCAAAAAACTTAGAAAATTTCAAAGGAAAAGATGAGGAAAACTTCCACGCAGGTCAGATATAGGTAAAGTTTAGCCATCCTACTAAGTGAAAGTGACGGTCTTATCCGCACAATCACGAAAAAGGAAGCAAAACTTTAACTTATTATCTGCCACGTTGAAAAGTTAACTTATCTAAGTACTCAAGAAATTGCTAAGTTAAAACAAAATATGCGCGAAATAAACAAGGCAAGGCATTAACAAATAATCTTTATTCCATCAACATTCAAACATTACAAGAATTGCTGGGTACATACCCGCATACAAGATTAGAAGTCTACAAACAAAAATCTACTTTAATGGTGGAAAAGGATCTAAAGTATCAAGCTTCAGGACCACTCCCACTTGGACCCGCACCATCAGTAGAGTGTGACGGTTCAAGGAAAGCTTTGAGGATAGCTAGCCCATCATCAGCAGCAGCAATCTCGTTTACCTTCTCCACCACCGGATGCGGGAAGGCGGCATACTGATTCACTGCTTGGTCATACGCAGCTTCAGTATCCACATTGTAAAGAGGGAAGTTGGAAGGCGTAATGCCTTGTTCAACAAACCCTAGACCAAGCAAGAAGCCAGCCTTTTCCCCATCCTCATGAGAAGCGTTGAGGGCTGCGCTCATCGCATCGTCATATGATGTGTTCGTGAACACCCGATGCACAACCTAAAAAACAAGTATATCAAAAACTCTTCTAAGGAAAAGCGTAAAGAAATTGTGAAACTACGCATACCTGAGACAACGCTTCTCGGAGAAGCCATTCCTTGGTAACCAGAGCCTCCTGGAGGGCAGCTTGAGCTTCATTACGGGCGCGTTCGGCTTCGTTCTTTGTAAGGTTGGCAAGCAACACATCTTTGGCTGCAGCCTCTTCGACGCCCTTTAGCTTACGCTCAGTGTGGTCAAGCACCCCCCTCTGGTCCAAGATCTCTTGGAGCTTCTTGGCATCTTCCATGGCCAAGGCATCATGAGCCTGCTGGAGCCTCTCTAATTTGGCTTTAAGTTCCTCATTCTCGATGCGTAGAGGCTCAGCAGCAGCTTCAGCCTTGGTGGCCCTCTCGGTTGCGTTCCGTGCAGTTTCCTTAGCCAACCGAAGCTATTCATTAACAGCTTGGGCGGCCTTGGAACGGGCCTCGAGACAAGCCTGAACGTTAACCTAAAGGGCCTTGAAGGCCTTCTCCTTCTCCGCAGCAACGGCGGAGAGCCTCCTGTTCTCCTCCCGGACAGCCCGCGCCTGAGCTACTTCTTGGATACGAGCTGCCTTTAACTTGTCGTTTTCACGACAAAGCAGCTCGACGCGCGGCTGCATCCGGGCTACGAGAATGCGGAGCTCATTTGTCAACCTACCCTCCTGGTAGCTTGACATTGCTTCCCCCAGCGCCCCACTTGGGGCGGCGTGGCGCGCCCACTCGACGCATTCCACAGGCGTCCGAAGGGTTGTTCCTCGGCGGATGTTCCATCGTGGAACATACACTTCATTGGAATCCGACACTGCAAAAGCAAATAGCAGTTAGGAAAAGATGAATAAAAAAAATACATATATATAAAATAAAATAATAAAAGGCCAAAATAACCCTACGCACCTGTAGGGTCGACGACAGGCCTGTAGCCGCCAAACCCATCACCCGAACCTAACGGATATCCATCCAAGAGGTCAGGCAGATGGGAAGGAGGCAGAAATTGGCTTGACGCCCCAACCCCGGACATACCTGAAGGACCGGCCGTAGTCACCGGCGCCGGAGGAGGCATAGCGGAGGCCGCCGTGGTAGAAACCAGCGGAGGTGAACTCACCGGAGGTGAACTCACAACCGCGGCCGCGGCTGTGGAAGAATCCACA
Source organism: Bidens hawaiensis (assembly GCF_021521415.1). Classification (NCBI taxonomy): domain Eukaryota; kingdom Viridiplantae; phylum Streptophyta; class Magnoliopsida; order Asterales; family Asteraceae; genus Bidens; species Bidens hawaiensis. The sequence continues at coordinate 224,257 of NW_027494589.1, forward strand.
GAAACACTCACCGCCGGCTCAGTGAAGGAATCAGTGAATATGGCACTGACAGCCGGCGGAGACGTCGTCACAGTTGGATTAGTTGGCTCAACCGGGTGAGCAACTGAACCAACTGAAGCAGGCGCAGTCGCCTGGGTCATCGCCTCAGGTAGGTTGACCAAACCTACCGTCATGGGTCCGGAGGTGCTCCTCCCCGCTCCACCCTGGAATGCGGTAGCATCCACGCCTGCACAAAGAAGATATATAACTATAATAGCGGAAAGATATGAAGTTAAAGTTATGTACACTTACGGGTCTTTTTGAGCTTGAAGGTGCGAACAGGCGGGGACGAACCCGATGGAGCCGGCCTCTTCGTACCGGTCACCGTCGTCGTCCTGGGCTGCTCGGAGGTGACAACCGTTTCAACCTCCGGAGCAGTGGTCTCAACACCACCTGGGTTCCCCGCCGCCTCTTCACTCTTGGTCTCCGACTCAGACCGGTTCACCTGGTCGGCGGTGGAGGCTACCTTCGCCTTGCCCTTCCCGCCAGCAGCCTTCTTCTTCCGCGCAAGAAAAGGACCATCTGCGGATTCCTCATCAGAAGATGACAAGATTAGAGGAATTCCAGCAGAGGTTTCAGCATTCAGAGGGCGAGGGTTAAATGGTCTTTTACCTGGCCGCGTGGCGCTCAGTATTTCGTGACCTGGCGGGTAAGCCTCCACAAACCGATCCGCAGTCTGCGCAAGGATGGGCAACTCGTTCTCGTCAAGAGCGCGAGTACCCAACCGAGCGGGACCGTCAGCTTCCCGCGGATGCAGGAGGGACTGCAAGTCATTTCCCTCTGAAATAAAAAGAAAAACAGTTAGAAAAAACCTTAAATCAACAAAGAAGACGGAGCATACCGTAAGGGATAAAGTTCAAACCGTATTCAAGTACGATGGGAATCTGTGGCGCATCCGCCCCAGCATCCTTCCACACCCTGCTCATACCGAGCATCACCATCCTGGACTCCGGAAAGCGGTAAACCGGAGTCTGGATCCGGGAAATCTTGGAGAACCATTCCGCCTCCTGGTAGTTGGAGGCGTGAAGGCTGGGGAGAGCTCTCCCGTTCTTAAATGTCATCGCTATAGGGACGACACGGGCAGAGATGTAAAAGAACTCCCGCTTCCAAGACCGAAGACTGCGCTCGGTAGCGCAGATCTTCAAACCCTTGATCCGGGTGACCAGGGTGTACCAGCCTTGGATGCACCTCCAGGAGTAGAAGGTCATCAGGCGGTCGACGTGGGGATCCACGCCAAGAATGAGGCACACCCACTCAAAATGGCGGATCTTGGCGATCGCCATTGGGTGTACCTCCGTCAGGTGCACACCGTGTCTATCCAGAACACGGTATACAAACTTTGTCAATGGGAACCTAAGATTCCCATAGATGAAGAAGGCGGCATATACCCCTATTTTGCCCTTGGGGGCATCGTACACCGTCTGGTGTGGCTCCGGAAACTCAGGCTCGAACGGCTCGAGCATGAACTTCCGGACGATGTACCGGTAAAGCTCGATGGGAAGAGCACACTGGCATTCGCCAGCAGTGCTCTTATCGTCTTTATCGGACGTAGACGTCGGGTTCTCGACATACAAGTCAGACTCCTCGACGATAGCTTCTGGATCATGAGTAGACGACATGTTTTGGAGGTAAAGAACGATTTCAGGAGAATGCTAGACAGGAAGAGTATTCGCCGGAAATCGCTTAGAAGGAGAAGAGAGAAGTGAAAGTGTGGATTACCAAGGACCCTCTCCCCCTTTATATACTCATCGCAATGAATGCGATGAATTTAATGCGGAGGAGAGAGAAAAGAGCTGGTGCAATGAAACTATGACACGTGGAAAAAGCAAGCTGGCAACAGCTGTTGACCGGACGCGCGCCGTAAAATCCGCACCCACGCGCCCAAAAAATTGCGCCCACGAGCCTGAAAAAGCGTCTGGAATGACCATGTACTGTCACGTCGCCATAACTTCCTACACGTCCTGACACTGTCAGAAGAAACCGTCGGACGACGTTTCAACAGTTTGGACTGTTCTTATCCTTTCACCAACTCTTCGAATTTCAAAAAGATTCAAAAAGATTCAAAAGTAAGCGGGACTATACCCTTTACCTTGGCAACCAAGTAACTATAAGACAGGTGCAAGTACAGTGTCAAGGCAAAACCCTTCACATACTTAGCACCCGCAGGGAATGGACGCCAAGAATACCTTGGAAGTAAGATAACTATAAGACGAGTGCGGGTACAGTGTCAAGGCGAAACCCTTCACATACTTAGCACTCGCAGGGAATTGAAACCAAGAAGGATCTTCTGGGCCATGCTTGCGAAAAGGGAAATAACATCCCCGCATAGCGGGAACGTTAAGAACTAGATTGTTTGAAGCTCCAGGATGGAATTGGTTCTTTAACATAATTGATCACTATGTTTAAAACTACCAAAACCTAGTGGAGAATCTACACAAGTGAAACTCAACGCTCCTGACTTGCGAGGAGGTTACACACCTACCCGCATCAGACCCAAAGATCAAGCAGAAAAGTCGGGAATTTCTGCACGTGACATTAGGGAAACCGCGGGAAGAATCCCCACGGACAACCTTAAAACTAAATCCTTTTCAAAACCCCTTGCTTAAGTCTAAAGTTCACCTCACTTATTAACAATTCATGAGAAGAACATTGGACTGGGGGGACTTGAAGAGGTAGGTCCCAGCAGAGCCCAGTTGGACCCGCAAGACTCACCTTACAGAGGGACGTCTGCGCAAGGACCAACTGGTTCCGCAGGACCCACCATGCTCAGAGATGAAGACCTTACGCGTAATACGCCAGCTGTTCCCGCAGGGAAAGCCTCCCAATGGTGAAGTACCCCGCCAGTCCCCGCAGCTGCGGATACAAGCTATCAGGGAAGGCTACCCGCACTAATAGCAAGGCCACACGCACAAGGCACTCAATAATTCAGTGTCACCTGAAGGAATGAGCAAGGCGGGAATACTCCCGCCCAAATGAGCCAGTCCGTACGCTTCTGGAAGATCTTTTGTACTATACCTGCCAAGGTATGGACAAAATAGACAAGATCTGACCAAAGCAGCCCATGAACCAATCACAGGGTGACAGCTCACCGACAACAGTACGAGGAGGAGCATGCTCTAGTACTGTTTGTCACTATTAGCCGCTGCCTACTCACCAACCCTTGTGCAACGCACAAAGCCTGCAGTTGGTGGAAAGGGAACAGTACACAGCCGGCCTTGTCACTATCAGCCGCTGCCTACCCACCAACCAGCATGGCACGTGCGTAGCCCATAGTTGGTAGAACAGGAATATTCTACAGCTGGCTGTACCTGCTTGGAAACCTACCTTCGGCTATAAATACTCCAACACCTTGGAACGGTATCATCATCTTGTATCTTACCTTCACTAGCTATTTCTCTCAATATACACATATTCAGAGCAATCTAGTCTGATTCTCACGCCGGAGGGTGGTCACAAGGAGGTACCCCCCCCCCCTTCTCAGTGACGAGCTCACGGTGTCTGTTTTGCAGGTCATCAGAGGAACCATCTTGCCGGACCTAACCCTCGTGGGAAACATCTATTTAACCCCCAGATTATCCGTAATCTGCCCGGGGTCACTTAGTGTTTCTTCACAAACCTACAAGAGCTCAGGAGGACCGGAGGATCAAGTGAGCTATATTGTAGATACCCCGCTCACCCTTGTCATCCTATTATCAAATTGGTCACATGATTATAGATACTCTTATTTTATTTCTCATCTTTCTTGATTTACCGTGTTAGGGAATAAGGATGACAATGAGTCGGGTTTAGGCATTCTGAAACCCAAACCCGATTAGCAAAGCCCATACCAAACCCGCCAGGTTTTTGTCAGGTAATTACCCACCGGATATCGGGCAAACCCGTCGGGTTTCGGGTATACTAATTAAATAATTAAAGACATCCGTTGGGTATACCCGACCCAAACCCCGTCGGGTATTTATTAATTAGAAATAAATGAACAATGAATAAGAACATATTTAGAATTTAGATGTGAGAATGTGAAAGCCAAGCTAAATATATGTAACTCTTAACAATTCCGTTTTAGAATTTGAAGCAACCAGATATCAACTTTGCTTTTTTCGAGAGTTGCATCCGATATAATGATTTGTACTATTGTTTACAAGGTTTCCTGGAGAATGGGCACTGAATGGTACTAGGAACTTGTTTATATATTTTCTTTGTATATGAGTCCCTTAAAACTAGACAACTAAAACATATATTTTTAGATCTTGAGCATAATTTAATAAATTATACATATATATATAAAAGTGTTATGTCGGGTTTATAATCGAGTTAATAGGTTAGTGTTATCGGGTAATCGGGTCGGGTAATTGAGTATTTTAAAACTAATCCCGAACCCTAATGAGATGGGTTTTACCCATCCCAATTATGTCAGGTTTCGAGTATTCCCGTCGTGTTCGGGTTTCACTATCATCCCTATACCATGTATCATGACATAAACTCTATTTTTTTTTATTTAAACAGTTAAAAATAAATAATTATTTAATCCATTATGTTACAATATCAAGGTTGAAAAATCGTTAGGCGGTCGACTGGGTAGTTAGGGAGTTCTCGGCCTTAGTCGGTGGGTACTCGAGGACGGCTCACCAGGAACTCGACCTTGGCGGGGATTGCTCGTTCCACCGGCGTAATTTTTATAACCATGTACAATATTTATTGTAATTGTTATTTCATAGTTTCTTCTTCAGACTCGGTGTACGTGTACACTATAGTCTACAGGTATAGACCTTGGAAACTGTTAAGTGATAAATTCAAGGGAAAATTCTTAAAATAGCCCATTTATAGAATGTGGTTTTAAGTTTGTCTCCCAAAATTCAAGTTTTCAACTTTGTCCCTTTGGTATCCCGTCGCCGGCGACATGATAGCGAACACTGACGATGTGTTAACATAATATAGGGTTGACGATGCGTTATGTTGCTAACATAGGGTAGCAGCGATGCGTTAATGTTTAAAGCAAGGTAACAACCGTATCAATCATCATGATAAACCAAATCAACAAAGTCAATAGTCTCCTCCATTATCTCCTAGAATTACTCCTTTTTCATATTCAAAATATTTAGTCAATAATCTGTTGTAACTTACCTCATTTATCTCCTTGTATCTAGACTAGTAGTATTATTTAAAGAGTTGTAAATCATTAATAATATTAAGAGAGATTTACCTTCTTTCATGGTATCACCCTCAAGATCCTATTCCCTGTAAACTTCTCAATCACCCTCACCATCATGACCACCAACGCTTCCTCCTCTTCCTCCACCACCATCGAAACTAAGCTTCCCATGGCCACCATTCTTCACATGCTCACTATCAAACTCTCTTCCACTAACTACCTCTATTGGCAAAATCAATTACTTCCACTTCTCGCCAACCAAGAACTTCTCGGCCATGTCAATGGCTCTATCCCTCCACCCCCAAAATCAATTACCGTCGCCTCTATTGTAAGGCCCCGTCACCGGTAACCCTACTTTCGTGTTGGATTTACTCATAAACGCAGTTCTAAATATCAGAGTTAATTAAAACATTCGCGGAATTTAAAAACTTTCATAAAACATTTCATAACAAAACACGTCTTGTCTTAAAACATCATTTTGTCTTTCAAAATAAACGAAACATTAAACTTAAACGTCTTGAGTCTTTCGATGCCAGCTTCTTATTCAGTGCCACGTGTCTCCTCAAGCGAGCTGCCTCATCCTACTCACCTGCGTGCATACTAAAAGTCAGCTACGCTGAGTGAGTTCTAGTTAATCATACACTATACAATACACATAAACTTATATTCTTTCATTCATACTTTCATACTTTCATTCATACCTTTATTCATACTTTCATTCATACTTTCATACTTTCATGCTTTCATTCATATTTTCTTTACATACATAATCCTACGTTTTAAAGAGCCTTTCGCCCTATAACCTCACAGATATTATAAGGGTCTGGTCCCTAACATCACAGATATTATAAGGGTCTAGTCCCTAACATCACAGATATTATAAGGGTCTGGTCCCTAACATCACAGATATTATAAGGGTCTGGTCCCTCTTTCCTCGAATATTAGTAGGGTTCGGTTCCCTAGTTCTCGAATATTAGTAGGGTTCGATTCCCTCTTCGTTACCATACAACCATACATCATACCTCGAGTATTATTAGGGCTCGGTACCCTTTTCGTAACCATACAACCATACAACCATCATTTCCTTCTTTTATTAACTTTATTACGTTCATACACATAAGCATACATATCATACTTACCTTATACATAGCGTTACAACCTGACAGTACGTGCAATATCCGAAGATCGTTCACGTACCATCAAGCAATCATTCATACATATCACATCATTCACATAAGGCATACACTTATCTCTTAGGATAAGCGTATTAACAAACATATCGAGTATGCACACAGCCCCGAAAGCATAACACATAAATGGGGCTAGAACTCACCTGAACACGGTTACGTTCACCGTTAATCGTAATCCCTTTCTTCAGTTGTGCACGGCTGACTGTATAACAAGTATACGTATAAATTAACTATCACTTCTCATATTGCATTTCTATCTTTATATGACCCACAACGAACGGGGGTCCGGAGGCAGCGCCCCTGGCAGCGGGGTCTAGGGGCGGCAGCCCTTAGCAGGGTCCAAGGGGCAGAGCCCCTGGCTGGGGTCAAGCTGCCAGGTCAGCTTGGAAAAATTTTATTTCCATTAACTGTCTTAACACATTTTTCATTAGGTTTTTAATTTATTTCCTAATCGAACTTGACTTTAAGCGAAGTTAAACCTTAGGCGAACTTAGCTTTAAGCGAAGTTAAACCTTAAGCGAACTTAGCTTTAGGCGAAGTTATCAGTTAGGCGAACTTGGCCGTAAGCGAAGTTATCAATTAGGCGAACTTGGCCTCAGGCGAAGTTACCAGTTAGGCGAACTTGGCCGTAAGCGAAGTTATCAATTAGGCGAACTTGGCCTCAGGCGAAGTTACCAGTTAGGCGAACTTGGCCGTAAGCGAAGTTATCAATTAGGCGAACTTGGCCTCAGGCGAAGTTATCAATTAGGCGAACTTGGCCTCAGGCGAAGTTATCGCTTTGAAGGCGAAATTATCGCTTTGAAGGCGAAGTTGCCCAGTTCAGCCGCTGTTTGGTTTCTATCAAGCATTTTTGGTGATTTTAACACCCTTGTTATGGTTCAACATCACCCACTACGTTCCCCAACCGTTTTCGGTCGTTTATACACTATAAAGCTTGGATCTTTAAACTTCAAAGATCAAGAATCATACCTTTTTGTGCTTGTTTGGATCTCGTTTAACTTGTTTAATCACAACTAATCGTTCTCTCTCTCTCGGATCTTGTTCGTTCCTCTCTCGGCCGCCGGCCGTATGGCGGTGATGTGGTGTGTGTGTGTGTTTTGGAGTGTGTTAGAGAATAAGATGGAATGAGTGATGGTTTAGGGTTTAGGGGATATTTATATCCCTTAAAGCCCATGGACCTAAGGCCCATTCTCATTTAACCCATCTCAATTAATCTAAGTCCATGATCCGCTCCTTACACGATATTAATTAATCAATAACGCGAAATCACTAAACATAACTTTCTTTATTCAACATTAAAATTTTAGGATGTTACATCTATTGAGCAGCCTAATCCCGAGTTCACGGCCTGGTCGATCTCCGATCAATAGGCCATCCTCATTCTTAACTCTTCTCTCACCGAAGAGGCTGTTGTTGAAATTCTTGGCTTAACCACTGCTCGCCAAATCTGGACCGCCCTTGAAGCGGCCTACAGCAACACCTCTCTTGAACGGATGCATCTGCTCCGTGATAATCTTCGTCGCCTGACGAAAGGATCCTCAACCGTAGCAGATTACGGTCGTCGATTCAAGGCCATCTGTGATCAACTCTCTGCTATTGGCCATCTTGTTAAAGACACAGACAAAACTCATTGGTTCCTCTGTGGTCTCGGGTCTACTTTTGAGAGTTGGTCCACCGCCATCCGCACCACCCGTGAACCGCTTCCCTTCCGTGACTTACTCACAAAAGCTGAGAGCCAAGAGCAATTTCTTTTGGCCATTAACCCCCCATCCAACCCACCCGTGGCTTTTATTGCTCACAACAATTAAACTCGGTCCACTGGCTCTTCCCAAAACCGAAACCAGAAACGCGGTTCTTCATCCGGTTCTTCATCCGGTTCCTATACCCGTGGTCAATCATCCGGCTCCTCTAGCTCCTCCTCCAATGGAACCTGTCGGCCACCACATTGCCAACTGTGTCGCACTAATGGACACTTTGCAAACAAGTGTCCAAAACTCTCATCCTTCGTGGCCTCGGCATCTGGAAACGAAGATATTGCTCGTGCCTTTCACGCTCAATGTCATGCTCAAAATGAGGATGCTCCCGATTGGGCTTCCGACATGGGAGCAGACCGTCACATGACCGATGACACCAGTAATTTATCTTCCTTTTCTCCTTACAAAGGAGGGTCTTCGGTCACCTTTGGTAATGGTCAATCTCTGCCCATTACTCACAAAGGTCATGTCTTGTTAACCAAACATGTCAAATTAAATGATGTTTTGGTTGTTCCATCATTAACCCGTAACCTTCTTTCTATTAGCAAGTTGACAAACGATTTTCCCGTTGATGTTTATTTTTCTAACTCTTTCTTTATTATCCGGGACCGGAAAATAGCCCAACCTCTCGCTCAAGGTCGGTGTGAAAACGGTCTTTACGTGCTCCGAGACAAGTCTTTTGCTTTTGTTGCTTCTGTTTCGTCTAATAATGCCTCTTTTGAATTGTGGCACAATCGTTTGGGTCATGTTGCTTTTGACATTATTCTTGTATTAAAAATACTTGGTTGTTTATCTTTCACATCTATTTTACCTAAGCCTACTTTATGTTCTTCATGTCAACTTGCTAAATCACATAAATTGCCATTTACATTGAATGAAAAACGTGCTTCCTTTCCTCTAGATCTCGTTCATTGTGATCTATGGGGACCATCACCAATAACCAGTAAAGATGGATATAAATACTATGTTGTGTTTGTGGATGACTTTTCTAGATTCTCTTAGCTGTATCCTCTTAAGCACAAAACCGATTTTTATTCGGTTCTTCAAACCTTTTTGCATTTCGTTCAAACTCAATTTTCACGCAAAATAAAGGTTTTCCAAAGTGATGGTGGCACGGAATTTGTCAATCAATACGTGCGAAAAATATTTGATGAAAATGGCACATTTCATCGTTTTTCGTGTCCGTATACCGCTCCTCAAAACGGGCCGAAAGAAAGCATCGACACATAGTAGAAACCGGTCTTGCTATGCTTTTCCATGCGAGTGTTCCTATCACTCATTGGATTGATGCTTTTAGTTCCGCCACCTACATCATTAATCGCTTGCCAACTGAAGTTTTAAATGACAAATCTCCATTTGAAACTTTATTTTCTACGACGCCAAATTATTCAAACTTTCGTGTATTTGGATGTCGTGTTTATCCATACTTACGTGATTATGCTCCCCATAAACTTGCACCTCGAAGTATACCTTGTATTTTCTTAGGATACGCTCCTCAATACAAAGGTTACAAATGCTTCGATCTCATTTCCTCACGTATGTATGTCACCCGGCATGCTCGATTTGATGAAACCTCATTTCCATATGTGGACAACTCCTCACAATCATATATTGCTTCTTTATTCCTATCCACTTTTGATGAAATCACAACTGTTCCACACCCTTCGGTTCATTCCACAACTGATGAACCCATTCTTCCTCCTAAACCCACGGCCCAGCTCACTAATAATAATCCATCACCTACTTTCACTCACTCCTCCCCTCCTGAGCCCAATCCCTCAGTACACTCCCCATTCAATCAACAAAGTCCACCTAACTTATCCACTCAATCCTCAAACACCTCCTTCAATCCATCGGCTCAATCACCAACAACTCAACAAACTCCAACTACCTCCACCAATCAATCCTCAGCATGTTCTCTCTGTGACTCTCAATCCATTCCTCCTTCCACCGATAATTCATCATCGGCTCATAATCCATTCTTACAACATCAACACTCTACACCGCCATCACCACCACCATCAACACCACCCCCGTCTACCAACCCTCCTTCATCTCTAACCTCACCCGTGCCCGCCCCATCCCCCTCTCCCGTTGCTTCATCTCATCCCATGACAACTCGTTCTAAAGTTGGTACCTTCAAACCCAATCCGAAACACACGACTTACCTTGCTACCTTAATGCACTCTTGCCTCCATGTGGTACTGCTTACTAACAGTGTCCCTAAAGGCTTCAGAAGTGCTTCAAAACACTCTCATTGGATGAGTGCAATGCAAGATGAGCTTTCGGCTCTCACTCGAAATCGCACGTGGTCTCTTGTGCCTCGCCCATCTTCTACAAATATTGTAGGCTCCAAATGGGTATTCCGAACCATATACCGTTCGGATGGATCACTTGATCGGCACAAAGCACGCCTAGTTGCACAAGGCTTCACTCAAATACCGGGCCTAGACTTTAATCACACGTTTAGCCCGGTTGTGAAGGCATCCAACATTCGCATTGTTCTATAATTAGCATTCATTAATCGTTGGTTTCTTCGCCAACTAGATGTAAAACAATGCGTTATTAAACGGTCATTTTTCGGAAACCGTTTACATGGAACAACCTCCCGGGTTTATCGATCCCAAATTTCCGAATCATGTGTGCAAACTAAATAAAGCACTCTATGGTTTGAAACAAGCTCCTAGAGCTTGGTTCCAACGATTGAGCTCGTTCCTTCTTTCTTTTGGTTTCTCATGTAGCCGCGCCGATCCATCGCTCTTTATCTATTGTCAAGGAGACTCCATCATGTATCTCCTTGTATATGTAGATGATCTAATACTCACCGGAAATAAACCCTCCCTGATCACCTCTTTCACGGCCAGGCTACATCAGGAATTTGCCATCAAAGACCTCGGTTTGCTAAGTTACTTCCTTGGACTTGAAGTAGTTCATGAAAACAATGGTCTTTTTCTCACCCAAACCAAATACGCCAATGACATTCTAACCCGAGCCGGCTTGACCGAAGCCAAACCGACACCCACTCCACTCGCCTCAACCGACACTTTCACCAAAGAAAGTGATCCTTTCTCCGACCCTACCCTTTACCGTTCCCTCGTTGGAGCTCTTCAATACCTCACCATCACCCGTCCCGACCTCTCCTATGCCGTCAATCAAGCCTGCCAATACCTTCACTCCCCAACCGACCACCACTTTCAACTTGTTAAACGTATTATCCGTTATGTCAAAGGAACAATCTCTCATGGTTTAGTTTTCACGCGACCAACTACTACTTCAATTTTAGGGTATTCGGATGCGGATTGGGCTAGGTGTATCGAAACTAGAAGGTTAACTTGTGGTTACTCAATTTTCTTAGGCGGAAACTTAATCTCATGGAGTGCAAAGAAACAACCGACGGTATCACGATCAAGCTGTGAATCAGAGTATCGGGCAATGGTGTATGCTGCAGCTGAAATTGTTTGGGTTACTCACTTGCTACGGGAACTACATGCTCTTCCCAAGACTCGGCCAACTCTCTTATGCGACAACAAAAGTGCTTTGTTTATGAGTCAAAATCCAGTTTCTCACAAGCGTGCTAAACACATTGATTTGGATTATCACTTTGTTCGGGAGCTAGTTATGTCAGGAAAGTTACACACTAAATTTGTTCCTACCAAGCTTCAACTTGCAGAATATATTCACAAAGAGCTTGCCAAGACCTCTCCTCGAACATTTTCGAGACTTGCTTCGAGTACATCCACCGCCGTTTCGCTTGCCGAGGGATAACAACCGTATCAATCATCATGATAGACCAAATCAACAAAGTCAATAGTCTCCTCCATTATCTCCTAGAATTACTCCTTTTTCATATTCAAAATATTTAGTCAATACTCCGTTGTAACTTACCTCATTTATCTCCATGTATCTAGACTAGTAGTATTATTTAAAGAGTTGTAAATCATTAATAATATTAAGAGAGATTTACCTTCTTTCACAAGGGTTCCACGATGCGTTAGTTGATAACGCATCGCTGCTACCCTATGTTAGCAACATAAACGCATCGTCGGCGACTTGTTGACATAACATATGGTTGACATACAAAAGAAATCTCATGACACAGTCTTTTTGTTAAGTAATAAGTTAAATCTTGTTTTTAAAAAGTAATTTGTATGCATAGATGCCTTTGGATAATCAAATAATAGAAACAAGCAACAATTATTTTTGGACATTGGTGGTGAATGATTATTGAAGTCCCTTCCGTTAAATTTAAGGTTGACAGAGGAGTTACACGAACATGAAATGGGACCGCGTTAGCTTTTACTAGAGGGGTATACTAGGTCAGAGGACAACCTCCATGTGGGTCGTCCGATGTTAATCCTCCAACACCTTACGTACAAGTAAGATTGAACTTATCTCTTTGTAATTTTTTGCCTGGAGAGAGAGAGAGAGAGAAAGAGATTGCATAAATTTATTAAAATTAGATTTTAAAGTATCAAAAGGCTATCAACTTGTAGTTGTGTGCATTCACGGCCTTAGTTTAAGACGGGGATGCTAGATCGAGCGTAAACAACGTGTTTAACGTAAATGCTAATCTAAGTATAGTGTGATTATCATTTATAAAGTGGAGGTGTGTCCGTATGTAATTTCCATATAAACCACAACAATATATATAATCAACAACAAGTGTTTTAAAAACCAGTTTATATTGGCCGGTAGTTCCAGTTAAACCGGATGTTGGCAAATGACCGCTACGTTTTAGTCCGGTAAAACCGTGCGAACGTTTGTAATTTGAACCATTGATATTATCAGTTTGACTTTAGAAAAATGACTTTTAGCGGCTGGTATTGACCTCTGATTAGAAGTTTTAACCTAGCGGCATTTGACATACCATTGAACCGATTAGTTTTAACCTAACGGTTTTTTTGTACCATTGAATCGATCAGTTTTAACCTAGAGGTTTTTCCTATACCATATTTTACTTAAGCCGGTGAAGAGGTAGGTCCCAGCAGAGCCCAGTTGGACCCGCAGACTCACCTTGAAAAGGGACGTCTGCGCAGTTCAACCCGCAAGACTCCTTAACGGACGTCTGCGCGGTTGAACCCGCAAGACTAAACTAAAGGAATGTCTGCGCAGAAACCAACTGGATCAGCAAGACCCACCACGCTCAGAGACGTGACGTCCTCACGTGCGGTACGCAAGCTGTCCCCGCAGGAAACGCCTCCCAATGGTCAAGTACTCCGCCTGTTCCCGCAGTTACGGACACCAGCCATCAGGGAAAGCTACCCGCGCAGCATGGCTACACGCACAAGGCTTAACTCTCATAATAATTCAGCAGTCACCTGAAGAAGGAATGAGCAAGCCGGGAACAGTCCCGCACAAAGGCGGGAGGGGGAATACTCCCGCCCAAATGAGCCAGTCCGTACGATACTGAGGATCTTTTACTGTACCTGACGAGGTATGGGCAAAAGATCTGTCCAAAGATACGACAGCTCATTGACAACAGTATGGCGAGCAGCATGCTCTTGTACTGTATGTCACTATTAGCCGCTACCTACTCACCAACTCCTGACATACCACGTGTATAGCCTGTAGTTGGTGGAAAAGGAATAGTACACAGCAGGCCTGGTCACTATCAGCCGCTGCCTACCTACCAACTACCAGCATGGCACGTGCGTAGGCCACAGTTGGTTGAACAGGAATACTATTCAGCAGGCTACACCTCCTTGGAAACCTACCTTCGGCTATAAATACCCCAAATGGTATGATCATCATATCTTATCTTGTATTTACATATTATACCTGATATCTGCTCTAGCAATCTCTTAATATACATTTATATTTAAGAGCAATCTAGTCTGATTCTCACGCCGGAGGGTGGTCACAAGGAGGAACCCCCCCTTCTCAGTGACGAGCTCACGGTGTCTGTTTTGCAGGTTATCAGAAGAACCATCTTTGCCGGGTCTAACCCCTCGTGGGAAACATCTATCTAACCCCCAGGTTACCCGTAATCTGTCCGGGGTCCGGTTAGTGTTTCTTCATTGGCGCCATCCGTGCATAAAAGCTAGAACTTCATTTCTTTTCAGTTTTTTCAAACTTCTGGAAAGATGGTTAAAGAAATTCCGGTAACCACAACCCCAGCTACTGGGGGGAATACCGGCTACACAGTCTTTACAAACACTACCCCGGTTAACCAAGCCGGGGCAAGTGAAGTAAATTTTACGAACACTACCCCAGTTACCCAAGCTGGGGCAAGTGCAGTAAATAATCGCTCACTGGGATTCACTGATACCCGGTTAGAGAGAGAACGAACGAGGCTCCCCCGCCAAACACTCGATGAAGTTAAGGCATGGGCAGAGGCACGTCAGAAGGAATTCCAAGCTGAGTTGGACGAACGCTTGCGTTCCGTCCAACAGGCTGACGATTTTGGAAGCACTCAACTCAACATGAGTAGTGAGTGCGAATACTCGGAGGAATCCGACACCGACGCGAACCCTCGCCATAGGGCAAAAGGGAAGCGTAAGGAAACGGACTCCCAACCGAGAAGGCGTTTTGGAGAAGCCTTCAAACCAAAAAACACAGGTGGAAATCCACGTGACTTCTCGAAAGCATTTAAACCAAATGCTGCAAAGGCGGGAACGTCTAAATTTGCAAAGGACATTGCGGAAGCAATCGTCCCAAAAAGTGCCAAACAGATGTCCAACATCGGCACTTACGATGGTATATCTGATCCAGACGATCATTTGAACAGGTTCATAGCGGGGGCAACCGTCAGTAGTTGGACGGAACCTACGTGGTGTTACATGTTCCAAATGACGCTTGTTGGGGCAGCTAGAGCGTGGTTCGATCGTCTACCGGTCCACCACATCTACGATTGGGAAGACTTCCAGCAGAAGTTTAGCCAACACTTCAGCCAGCAAAGAAAGTATACCGAGGAGCAATGGACAATCCTCAATTGCATTCGAGAAAAAGATGAATCTTTGCCAGACTTCATCACCCGCTTCAACTCAAAGAAGCTAAGTCTGGGCAATATCAGCGAAGATCTTGTTCGCGCTGCTTTCATCCAGGGCGCGAACGACCCAGAGCTCATCCGCACCTTAACGGGTAAAGATGGCATGCCATCCACATGGGATGCCATCATGACAGCAGCTAAACGCTTTGCGGAAATGGAGAAGCAACTGGGTAGAGATCTCCCCCAGAGCACAAACCTCTACACCCAGAAAACAAGAGAAGACAACGTCCTTACCGCCCGACTAAACAAAAAGCGGAAGCTAGGCATTTGGCAGTCAAGGGTAAACTTTGACACCTCATCCGGCTTGCAACATCGGTTGGGCGGAAGGGATAACGTACAGTCAAACCGGAACTCCAGATGGACGCCACTCACCAAAAGCGTCACCGAGATATTCGCCACAGAGAGGCTCCCATGGCCAAAGGCTCCAATAATCCGACATCGTCACAACGCTGATCAGAGCAAATACTGTAACTTTCACAGGACAAAAGGCCACAACACTGAAGAATGCATAGACGTAAAGGACATGGTCGAAGCATTTGTCAGAGATGGGACGCTCGCGCACCTCGTGGCGCAATGAACGCTGAGCAGGCTGATGCGTGTAGAACCCCAGTTGGGGAAAACACGAATAAAATTGCAGCTTCAATGATGGAGACTACATACTGCGCAAACAACGAGATCCCAAACCAGGTGCGTATCGGCTCGATGGCACTCCCATCCCAACAACATGGAAGGGAGCTCAATTACACAGTTTGCATGTAGATCAATTCCAAATTTGTAAAGAAAAGGCCAAGAGCCACTTCTAATGGAAATGATTCTCCTTAGAACATCGACGCTGATGATTTTACATTTATACTTTTATGAACTTTCAACACGGATATGCCGGTTTTCACCGCATAATTACGTGGAAAGTCGTTGCGTGGGGAAGGCGGCAAAACCCGCATAAACCCAAAAAACGGCAAACCTTCACGCAGGTCAGTTGGGTAAAGTTCAGTCATCCCACTAAATGAAAGTGCCGGTCTATCCGCATGAATCATGATAGAGGAAACTGAACACTAACCTATTAACAACCGCGCGTCGAACGGTTAATTTATTCAACACGAATATGCCGGTTTTCACCGCATAATTACGTGGAAAGTCGTTGCGTGGGGAAAGCGGAAAAACCCGCATAAACCCAAAAAACGGCAAACCTTCACGCAGGTCAGTTAAAGGTAAAGTTCAGTCATCCCACTAAATGAAAGTGCCGGTCTATCCGCATGAATCATGATAGAGGAAACTGAACACTAGCCTATTAACAACCGCGCGTCGAACGGTTAATTTATTCAACACTGATATGCCGGTTTTCACCGCATAATTACGTGGAAAGTCGTTGCGTGGGGAAGGCGGCAAAACCCGCATAAACCCAAAAAACGGCAAACCTTCACGCATGTCAGTCATAGGTAAACTTTGGTCAAATGAAAGTGCCGGTCCTAACCGCACAAATCATGAGAGGAAACCGAACCTATTGACAACCGCGCGTCGAACGGTTAACTTATTCAAAACAGAGAATTTCTAACAAAAGGATGAGGAAAACCTACACGCAGGTTAGATGTTGGTAAAGTTTAGCCATCCTACTAAGTGCAAGTGACGGTCCTACCCGCACAATCACGAAAGAGGAAGCAAAACTTCAACCTATTATCTACCACGTTCAAAGGTTAACTTATCCTAAACACTTGGAAAATTGCTAATTTAAACTAAAGTATGCAAGTCATATAACGTTTATAAAGCAAGGAATCCAGTGAAAATAGCGGTCTTACCCG
Source organism: Bidens hawaiensis (assembly GCF_021521415.1). Taxonomy (NCBI): domain Eukaryota; kingdom Viridiplantae; phylum Streptophyta; class Magnoliopsida; order Asterales; family Asteraceae; genus Bidens; species Bidens hawaiensis. Next base: position 241,173 of record NW_027494589.1, read on the forward strand.
CAAAAAGATTTATATTTCATAATATTCATTACAAGAATGGCCGGGTAACTACCCGCCTACAAGAATATAAATCTATACAAGCTAAACCTATCCTAGCAGTGGGAAGGGATCTTCAGGATCAAGCTTCAGGGCCACTTCCACTTGGACCAGCACCATCAGTAGAGCGTAGCAGTTCAAGGAAAGCTTTAAGGATAGCTAGCCCATCATCAGCAGCAGCAACTTGGTTCACCTTCTCCACCACCGGATGAGGGAAGGCGGCATACTGATTCACTGCTTGGTCATAAACAGCTTCAGTATCAACATTATACAAAGGGAAGTTGGAAGGCGGGATGCCTTTCTCAACGAACCCAAGACCAAGCAGGAAGCCGGCCTTTTCCCCATCCTCGTGAGAAGCGTTGAGGGCTGCGCTCATAGCATCGTCATAAGACGTCTCCGTGAAGACTCGATGCACAACCTACAAAAAAGAAAATATACAAGTATCAGAACCTTTTCTATTTACAAAGAAAAGCGTAAAGACATGAAAAGCATACCTGAGACAACGCTTCTCGAAGAAGCCATTCCTTGGCAACCAGAGCCTCCTGGAGGGCAGCTTGAGCTTCGTTACGGGCGCGTTCGGCTTCACTCTTGTTGAGGTTGGCAAGCAACACTTCTTTAGCCGCAGCCTCTTCGACGCCCTTTAGCTTCCGCTCAGTGTGGTCAAGCACCCCCCTCTGGTCCAAGATCTCTTGGAGCTTTTTGGCATCTTCCATCGCCAAGGCATCATGAGCCTGCTGGAGAGCCTCTAATTTGGCTTTAAGCTCCTCATTCTCCACGCGTAGAGGCTCAGCAACAGCTTCAGCCTTGGTGGCCCTCTCGGTTGCGTTCCTTGCAGTTTCCTTAGCCAGCCGAAGCTGTTCGTTAACAGCTTGGGCAGCCTTGGAACGGGCCTCGAGTCGGGCCTGAACTTCAACCTCGAGGGCCTTGAAGGCCTTCTCCTTTTCCGCAGCCACTGCGGTAAGCTTTACGTTCTCCTCCCGGACAGCCCGCGCCCGAGCTACTTCTTGAAGGCGAGCTGCTTTTAACTTGTCGTTTTCACGACAAAGCAGCTCGACGCGCGGCTGCATCCGGGCCAGGAGAACCCGAAGCTCATTGGTTAGCCTACCCTCCTGGTAGCTAGCCATGGCTTCCCCCAACGCACCACTGGGAGCAGCGTGACGAGCCCACTCCACGCACTCCACAGGTGTGCGAAGGGTTGTTCCTCGGCGGATGTTCCATCGTGGAACATACACTTCATTGGAATCCGACACTGCAAAAAAACATAAAGCAGTTAGGAAAAGATGATAAAAATATGAAAAGGGCCAAAAGAACCCTACGCACCTGTAGGGTCAACAACAGGCCGATAGCCGCCAAACCCATCACCTGAACCCAAGGGAAATCCATCCAAGAGGTCAGGCAGATGGGAAGGAGGCAGAGGTTGGCGATAAGCCCCATGCATACCTGAAGGATCGGCCGTCGTTGCCGATGACCGAGGAGGCATGGTAACAGCCGCCGCGGTCGCCGCTGCGGAATCCGCAGCAAATGTAACCGCCGGCTCAGTGAAAGATGCGGTAAAAATGGCACTGACAGCCGGCGGTGATGTCATCACAGCTGGAACAGTCGGCTCAACGGAGTGAGCAACTGAACCAGCGGAAGCAGGCGCAGGCACAGCCGCCTGGGTCGTCGCCTCAGGTAGGCTGACCAAGCCTACCGTCATGGGCGGAGGGGTACTCCTCTGCGCTCCACCCTGGAATGCGTCAACATCCACGCCTGCACAAAGAAGATAAGTATTAATGATGGAAAGCTATGAAGTTAAAGATAAAAGGAAGTTTGTACTTACGGGTTTTCTTGAGCCTAAAAGTGCGGACAGGCGGGGACGAACCCGATGGAGCCGGCCTCTTTGCGCCGCTCATCATCGTCATCCGGGGCTCTCCGGAAGTGACAATCGCAGCCTCCGGAGCAGTGGGCCTATCACCACCCGGGTTCCCCGCCACCTCCTCGCTCTCGGCCTCTGAGTCAGACCGAGGCATCGGATCGGCAGTGGAGGCCACCTTCTCCTTCCCCTTCCCGCCGGCAGCCTTCTTCTTCCGCACCAACGGAGGACCATCTGCAGATTCCTCATCAGAACATAAGATTAGAGGAATTCCAGCAGAGGTTTCAACATTGAGGGGTCGAGGGTTGAATAGCGCCTTACCTGGCCGCCTGGCGCTCAGGATCTCGTGGCCTAGTGGGTAGACCTCCACGAACCGATCCGCCGTTTGTTCTAGGATGGGCAACTCGTTCTCGTCTAGAGCGCGAGTACCCATCTGAGCGGGACTGTCAGCCTCCCGCGGGTACATGAGCGACTGCAAGTCGTTCTCCTCTGAAATAAACAGGAAAGAAGTTAGAAGAGATTCTAAATCAACAAAAAGAAACAGAGCATACCGTAAGGAACAGAGTTCGAACCGTATTCAAGGACGATTGGGATCTTTTGCGCATCCACATCCTTCCACACCCGGCTCATCCCGAGCATCACCATCCCGGACTCCGCAAACCGGTAAACCTGAGATTGGACTCGGGATATCTTCGAGAACCATTCCGCCTCCTGGTAGTTGGAGGCGTGAAGGCTGGGAAGTGCTTGCCCATTCTTGAACTTCATGGCAAGGGGGATGGCGCGAGCGGAGACGTAGAAGAACTCCCGCTTCCACGAACGAAGACTGCGCTCGGTTGCGCAAATCTTCAAACCCTTGATTCGGGTTATCAGCGTATACCACCCCTGGATGCACCTCCAAGAGTAGAAGGTCATCAGGCGGTCGACGAAGGGCTCAATGCCCAGAATCCGGCACACCCACTCGAAGTGGCGAATCTTCGCGATCGCCATCGGGTGCACCTCGGTCAGGTGTACACCGTGCCTCTCAAGGACACGGTAAACAAACTTTGTCAATGGGAACCTAAGATTCCCATAGACAAAGAATGCAGCATAAACCCCGATCTTGCCTCTGGGGGCATCATACACCGTCTGATGGGGTTCAGGAAACTCAGGCTCGAGAGACTCGAGCATGAACTTCCTGACGATGTACTGATACAGATCGACAGGCAGAGCACACTGGCACTCGCCAGCAGTACTCTTGTCATCGGCGAACACCCCAGCCTCCTGGGCTGTAGATTCGAGATCACGAGAAGACATCTTGCAGATGAAAGAAGAAAACGATTTCAAGAGAATGCTTGCCTGAAAAGGTGAGTATTCGCCAGAAATCGTTTTGAAGATGAAGAGAAAAGTGAAAGTGTGGATTACAAAGAACCCTCTCCCCCTTTATATACTAATCGCAATTAATGCGATGAATTTAATGCGGAAGAGAGAGAAATCGAAGGTGCAATGAAACTATGACACATGGCAAAAAGCAAGCTGGCAACAGCTGTTGAAAGGACGCGTACCATTAATTTCGCGGCCACGCGCCCGAAAAATCGCGCCCACGCGCCTTAAAAAGCGTCTGGAATGACCATGTACTGTCACTTCACCATAACTTCCTGCACGTCCTGACACAGTCAGAAGAAACCGTCGCACGACGTTTCAGAGGTTTGGACTGTTCTTATCCTTTCACCAACCCTTCGAATTTCAAAAATTCAAAAAGATTCAAAAGTAAGCGGGAATATACCCCTTACCTTGGCAACCAAGTAACTATAAGACAGGTGCGGGTACAGTGTCAAGGCAAAACCCTTCACATACTTAGCACCCGCAGGGAATTGAAGCCAAGAATACCTCGGCAACCAAGTAACTATAAGACGGGTGCGGGTACAGTGTTAAGGCAAAACCCTTCACATACCTAGCACCTGCAGGGAATTGACGCCAGGAATACCTCGGCAACCAAGTAACTATAAGACGGGTGCGGGTACAGTGTTAAGGCAAAACCCTTCACATACCTAGCACCTGCAGGGAATTGACGCCAGGAATACCTTGGGAGTAAAGTAACTATAAGACGAGTGCGGGTACAGTGTCAAGGCAAAACCCTTCACATACCTAGCACTCCGCAGGGAAATGAAACCAAGAAGGATCTTCTGGGCCATGCTTGCGCAAACGGGAATAACATCCCCGCATAGCGGGAACGTCGAGAACTAGATTGTTTGAAACTTCAAGATGGAATTGGTGGTTTTAACATAATTGATCACTATGTTCAAAACTACCAAAACCTCATGGAGAATCTACACAAGAGGTACTCAACGCTCCTGACTTGCGAGGAGGTTACAGACCTACCCGCATCATACCCAAAGATCAAGCAGAACAGTGAGAAATTCTGCGTGACATTAGGACTTCCGCGGGAAGAATCCCCATGGAAAACCTTAAAACTAAACCCTTTTCAAAAACCCTTTGCTTAAGTCCAAAAGTTCACCTCACTTTATTAAACATTCATGAGAAGAACATTGGACTGGGGGGACTTGAAGAGGTAGGTCCCAGCAGAGCCCAGTTGGACCCGCAGACTCACCTTGAAAAGGGACGTTTGCGCAGTTCAACCCGCAAGACTCCTTAACGGACGTCTGCGCGGTTGAACCCAAAAGACTAAACTAAAGGAACGTCTGCGCAGAAACCAACTGGATCAGCAGGACCCACCACGCTCAGAGACGTGACGTCCTCACGTGCGGTACGCAAGCTGTCCCCGCAGGAAACGCCTCCCAATGGTCAAGTACTCCGCCTGTTCCCGCAGTTACGGATACCAGCCATCAGGGAAGGCTACCCGCGCAGCATGGCTACACGCACAAGGCTTAACTCTCATAATAATTCAGCAGTCACCTGAAGAAGGAATGAGCAAGCCGGGAACAGTCCCGCACAAAGGCGGGAGGGGGAATATTCCCGCCCAAATGAGCCAGTCCGTACGATACTGAGGATCTTTTACTGTACCTGACGAGGTATGGGCAAAAGATCTGTCCAAAGATACGACAGCTCATTGACAACAGTATGGTAAGCAGCATGCTCTTGTACTGTATGTCACTATTAGCCGCTACCTACTCACCAACTCCTGACATACCACGTGCATAGCCTGTAGTTGGTGGAAAAGGAATAGTACACAGCAGGCCTGGTCACTATCAGCCGCTGCCTACCCACCAACTACCAGCATGGCACGTGCGTAGGCCACAGTTGGTTGAACAGGAATACTATTCAGCAGGCTACACCTCCTTGGAAACCTACCTTCGGCTATAAATACCCCAAATGGTATGATCATCATATCTTATCTTGTATTTACATATTATACATGATATCTGCTCTAGCAATCTCTTAATATACATTTATATTTAAGAGAAATCTAGTCTGATTCTCACGCCGGAGGGTGGTCACAAGGAGGAACCCCCCCCCCTTCTCAGTGACGAGCTCACGGTGTCTGTTTTGCAGGTTATCAGAAGAACCATCTTTGCCGGGTCTAACCCCTCGTGGGAAACATCTATCTAACCCCCAGGTTACCCGTAATCTGTCCGGGGTCCGGTTAGTGTTTCTTCAGCCGGCTTTCTAACGTTGCTTCCGTTGTCCATGTCATAGGTGGCATTGTCGGAACCGCCTCTAATGACTTGATAATGCCTAAATCAAGTTTTGATTAAACAATGTTGGACGCTTATGTTTACACACTTGAGGGCTCGTATCTTCTACCGTTGGGTGTTCGTGTTATATGCCTTCAGGCACTACACCGCCTTACACTCACATTACACCGTCACCACTACCACGCATGCTGGTGACTGGTGAGGACATTTTTGAAAGAACTCAAAGGTGCAAATAGAGGTTAATCAATAGTTAAAAAGAACATTTCAAGTGTCCTCCCTAATCAAACATTAACTCCGAACCAATATGAACCAAATAATAGAATACATGGATTTTAACTGGTAAAATAATAATGTAGACGTTTGATGTCATTTTTGTAACGGTAGCGTTTTTTTAATAAAAAGCAAGAGACCGACTCTCGGCAACAAGCTAAAAGTTTGTTGTTAATGATCCAGCCCAAGCGGTTAGGGCTGTTCACAAACCGAACCGAACCAAACGCGGGCATGCTCATACTTGGTTTGGGTTGAAACCGAGCCGAACCGAGCGGCTTGAATTTAAATAATCGAGCGATATGTTTATGCTTGAACTTGGTTTGGTTTTAAATCGAGCGGCTTGGTTCGGCTTGGTTTTGCTTGGTTTTGTACAAAATTTTCAATTTTAAAATTATAAAACTTCAAAATATCATTAATTCAAAACTTTCAACTAAAAAAATGTATAGAGTTCCAACTCTAAAATGTCTAAAACTCAAAGTTAGCAATAAAACATACATAATAAGTTCAACAAATATATCTGGTCAATATTTTATCCTAACAATAGAAAAAAATAGTTCGTGTATCAAGTGTGACGAGAACCAGTAGCTAGTTTTTTAAAGGTGTAATCGAAGTACCGAACAACAGAATGGCAGGAAAGTTTATGGAGAAGTGGAATTGTGAAAGTAAGGTTTAAAATAAAACTTTGATGTCAACACAAAAGTAGGAAATTAAAAAATCATTAAAATTTTGTATAGTTTTGTATAAATACATATTATATATAAATTTTAAACTAAAAAAATTATTCGAGCAAAACAAACCGAACCGAACCGAGCGAAGCTTTGCTCATGCTTGGTTTGTTTTAAAATCGAACCGATCCGATCGGCTCATTTACAAATCGAGTGGAAAGCGAACGAGCATTTTCCGAGCGATTTTCGAGCGAGCAACGAACGGCGTCGAGCGGTTTGGACAGCCCTACAGGCGGTTGATGTGATAACCCCCAAATTTTGATTAGAAAACGAGGGATGTATTGAGTTTAAGTCCACACATGACAAAAAAAAAAAAGTTGTTCTAGACTGAGCAATAAGTTTTCCTTGTCTTTGGTGAGTTTTCTTACGTAGGTAAAATAAAGATGATTAGGTGGGTTAATGAACCCGTCAATTATATAAATGTCCGTTATAAGGGGAAAAAAAGAAGCTACAAGTATGATGAAAAACAAGGAGTAATTACAATAGGGCATCACATTAAAATAGTCTAAGCAAAAACTATTTTTCCACCTAACTATTTTTAACACCCAATTTTTTTTCGTCTTTAACCCATATATCAAGTGAGACTAGAAAATCACACATTTATCAAGTATCGCTAGACCAAACTGCTATATTTTTTTCATCTTTGTTTTAATGGATTTCTTCATAATACATGTATGTAAAAAAAATAATAATATAAAGTTTTATGAGTCGAAAGGGTTTTTGCAGGTGATAAGGCATGAAAAGAGGGAATAATTCCAGGTGACACTCCCAATGAGAAAGCCATGGGAAACGGGGGTTGACAGATTGATTTCATATGATGGACGCTAGATTATACTTACTTGTTGTACCTACCTATCTCTAAGGCTGAGGGGTGTGGAGCGCGAGAGGGGGCGCGTGAGCCCATCCGCTCGCGCCCCGGGGCGCGAGCACCACACCACCGAGGCGCGAGAGGGGCGCGAGAGGGGCGCGAGCACAACTTTCAAAGCAGGCGCAAGGGGTCTCGCGGCTGGGAATGCGCGTGAGGAGGCCTTGAAATGCGTAAATAGAGCCGTTGGGCTCTTTGTTTATTAAAAAAAAAAAAAATTTTCTCTATAAAACCAATATCACATACCAATATCACATACCATCAACCCATTTTAACCATATCAAACACAACTTCAATCTCCAAACTCATATATAATATCCCAAACTCCTTTATAAAACCCAAAATTTTTTTCCTATATATAACCCATTTCATATAAAAATCCAAAAACAACCCATCGTCCCAATTTTTTTTTTAAAAATAATGTCGTCGTACTCGTCTGATTCCGACTCCTCCGAAGAGGATGATTTGCTTCTTCATGTAGGGGGAGTTTTGACCGCAACCGTGGTCAATCTCTTGCAAAATCAAGCCCATCAACCCCGACTCCCGAGGGTTAGAGCACCACCTCGTGATCGTGATCGATCGGGTGCTAACGATACTTTGATGAGGCATTATTTTAACCCTCAACCGGTATACGCGGAGTCGGATTTTCGAACTCGTTTTCGAATGAGCAGGCAATTGTTCACGCGTATAGCGAGTGATTTAGAGGCACGGTATCCCTTTTTTCAACAAAGGGAGGATGCTAGGGGTCTTCCCGGTTTTACCCCTCTTCAAAAATGCACGGCTGCTATCCGTCAATTAGCGTACGGCATCTCGTCGGACGCTTTGGATGAGTATTTACAGATGTCGAAAAGGGTTGCACGTGAATCCCTTCATTTTTTCTGCCAAGGTAAAAAACATTAATTTTACTTTTTATTAAATATTTATTACATTTTGTAATATATATTGTACGTAGGAGTCATATCGACTTACGCTCGGAGATATCTGCGTAAACCTACAACGTATGACATCCAACGCATATATGAGGTGCACGCAGAAAAACATGGTTTTCCTGGGATGCTAGGTAGCATCGATTGTACGCATGTTGGATGGGCTATGTGTCCAACGGCCTGGCGAGGTCAGTTCCACCGTGGTGATCATGAAGGGCCGACCCTCATACTTGAGGCGGCGGTGTCACAGGATCTTTGGTTATCCTACACAACATGACGTTAGAAGACGAGGGCAAAGCTATATGCCAAAACTACCAAGGTGACATTCCGCCACAACCGTCCACAATCAGTGATCAACAAAAACTTCATAACATAGCAAATATCAAGAGCCGTGAGATACACGGGGATCTTCGACATGAGTTGGTTGAACATTTGTGGGCGAGGCGACCAGATGATCTTGTATTAGATTAGTTTTATTATTAAATATTATTGTTTGTTTAATTTTTAGTATGTTTTTTTTTATTATGAATTTTCAAAAAAATGTGTGTTTTTTTAAATAATTTATGAGTTTTTTTAATAATACGTTTTTTTAATACATTTATAAAAAAATAAAAAAAAACCGCTCGCGCCCCCTCTCGCGCCCCTCCACACCAGCGCCCGGGGCGCGAGCACCACAACCAACACCCATCTTATCAAGTTTCTCTCTCTGCCACACGTCACAATATTATTGGCTGGAGCCCCCACTCACGCCCCCTCTCGCGCCCCCCACACCCCTCAGCCTAACTATCTATCCTACACTCAATAATATCATTGTCTGTGTTATATATAAAAAATAATAAACATATCATATTACAAAATATAAAAAATACATCTTCTAATCTCCTTCAGATATCTAGAATAAAAAAATACAACATACATTTATTATACGTAATTTTAAAATAATATATGATTGATTACTATTAAAATACGGAAAGGAGAAACTGGTTAATTATTATAATGTTAAAAAAATGGAAATCAAGATGTAAAGGTTTGATGTAACCATTCATGACCAATCAAATCTAAATAATAATTACTTTTGTCAGAAAGGACCCACTGCATGTTTCAGAAGATATACACCATGACGTCATTTCATAGCCAAATACAGTCTAATCAACCTATACATTTCTTTCCTACAGTAAATTTAATTTTTTTGAACGGCTGGAGCATCTGGCAAAGCCAGACCACGAATAACCCGAAGGCCCGAGTTTGAATCTGGCCAAGAGAAGGGGAACACCTTGCAACCCAAAGGGCCTAATTTTATCTCAGGGGAGACTCGAACCCGGGCAACACGCGGGCGAGAACAGTGGCAGAGCCACTCTATAACGGCCGAACCCGGTTCTTTTTCGATTTTATATAAAACCTATGGTGTTGAATTAACGAGCGAACCCATTCTTTTTCGACGAGCGAACCCATTATCATTTTAAAAAAGTATATTCGAACCCATTTATTATAAAAAGTTTAGTTAATAAACAAATAAAAGCATCGGCAACCAATCAACGTTTTTCCTCGCCGTTCGCCTCAATGTTTTAACCATCGCCAACAACCAATACATGTTTGTCTATCGTTTGAGAAGGGTTTTTCTTCAATGAAGCATGTGAATTTGGTTTGCATAATCATTTGGATGACGATTATATAAATAACGCTTGTATTTGGTGTATTGAGAATGAGTTCTTTTTCAAAGTCGCGATTGAATATATTTTTCAAAACATTAAAAACGCGCAAGGAAAAATTATAATATGCAATAACTTTATATTTAATGACTTTGTATTTTATTGAATGCTAACGATATATTTTTGTTATGATAGTGATATTGCATTTTATTTATCTAATCGAATGATCAACCCAACCCGACCCGACCAAACCCATTCGGGCGCGAAAACTTTGACACCGGAAAAAATATTCAAGCATCGAAATTTCCGAACCTATAGGAAAAACATTCTGGCTCCGCCACTGGGCGGGAACCTCGCAAGCGAGTAAACCCTCCCACCTCCGGCCAGCTGCGCTGACCATCATTGGCAACGGTAAATTTAAATACATTGTTAGATTTGCTACCGTTTTGTGATTGAAAATATTTCTTAGAGTATTAATTAACTTTCAAAAGTATTTTAATTAAGTTATTTATGTATATTTTTTTAAATTGGGTCATTAAATTTTTAAATTGAGTCTCACCGATTTTTATGTGCGTCAAGAAAGAAATTGGAGGATAAGATGTGGGGGTCGAAATTTGCAATATATCTAGTTAAATTTAAAAAATTTAAAAAAATGTTAATTATATTAAAATTTAAAAATAAAAAATAAATCCATGTCGCCACTCAACGTCAACATTAAAGAAAAGATAAAAAGATTTCGTTTGTGAAATAAAAAAGAAAAAACGCTAAAAAGGCATTAAGACCTGTAATTTAATAAAATATGAAACTTGAGTTACTTAATTGAAACACATTTTAAATTTGAGTGACCTAATTGAACCGTTTTTGAAACTTTGTTACTATTATATGAAATTGCCCTTTGTGATTTAAGGGCGAGAGGGGTGCCCTCAGCTATCCTGAACAGGTAGAGTACCTCTGTTGAGGTGACTTATCGCTTCTTGTTTAAGGATAATTAGAGAGATGATATTTTCATATAGTTTTCAGATGTTTCCGATATTTCGGATAAATTTTTTTTTGGATATTTCGAATAATTTCTCGGACATTTTGAATATTCGAAATATTTTGTAAAAGTAGTTTCTTTAAATTTGTTTATAATGATTTTTTTTAAACCTGGATATCCAAAATGTTTAGATATCGGAATTGAATTCTATAATCCACCATCCGAAATGCTCGGATATTCGACTCGACTTTGAACACCCCTTATTGGCGTGTGTTAACACCAATGATATTGGTCAAATCTTCAAATTTGGTTATTAGTGGAAAGTTTCATACCCGTGTGGGTTGGTGATGTATCGTTCCATTGACTAGCTATCAGCGAAATGAAGAGTGTTTCATTGTAAATGTGAAAGGTTTAGCGTGTTCTATAACGCTTATAATGGATCGACCTCTTGAGTGGCCCCAAGTCGGGTATGAATTACGTGCTCCCTGATTATTAGTTGTACTATAATTAACTGTTAAATTTAATTGTATTAAAGTGAAGTGATATATTCTTAGTGAATAGTTATAATTCTTATTGCCTAATTTATTTAGTGTCATTAATACCCATAGATGTAGTTTATGAGATTGTACTTATAATTTCATTTTACCTATATTTATTCTATTCTTGACTTTTTTTCCTTAATGTATTTGGTTCATGGTATGTTTATTTTTTTAATAAAGAACTTCATCTTTAAGATTATTCTTATGATAATCATAATCTCTTGATAGTAGTTATCATTTGAAAAAAAAATAAAATAAATATTTGTTTTACTTATACATATAAATTAAGAAAATACAAAATATTTAGCTTGACTCTGTAACAAAGTATATAAAACTGACCAAAAATCTGTATGCGGTATAATTATGATTGACGATGGTACAGTAAGTAAAGTGTAGATACATCCATACAACTTGAATGACCATATCATTTCACCATCACATCACACAAGATCTAAGATATCAGTTCTTCAAGTTTGAATCAAAGTGAATATCAGATTCCTGTTGAGCATATTTATGAAGTTGAAAATTGATTCTCCTTTTCTACTTATTACAATCTCCATCTCAACTTAACATTAGTATTTTTTTTTTCATCACACAACAAAACTCACTTGAGGTGACGTTTCGAAGAGAAGCGTGGTACAAATTTACGAGTGATAAACTACTTATTCCGATGATTAAAAGAACTGGTGTAGCTTTTCTTTTTTAGTTCGATTTCACTTGCAACCTTCTTTGAGCGCCTTGACACCTTAATATCAATTCCGGAAACCCCAACAAGAACCCTTACTAACGTGAAATTTTGTTTATTGATTACACGAGCTAGCCAGCAAAACCCCAACACTTAATCGCTTCATATAAGCACCTACTTACACTAAATTAAGCCGATCCACTCGTGCTTCTCTAAGTTTGCTTGGCTTTGTTCATTTTTTGGCGTGTAGCTCCTGGCCAGTTAAGCCTGTATTAATGAAATTTACCGTTTGAATTTATTTTTAATAAATAAGTGATATTCGGACATATCATGTGAAAGTTCCCATTTTGTCACCTCTAAAATTCTAAGTAACCAAAAAGGATCGAAGCATAATTCCAGTTGTTGGACTTATTAGTGAGCGTCATGGCCCATGGGTATTCGGTTACGGGCCACTTAGCCCAACCCATTAAACATCTAAATATAGTACTTTTTAAGACAGTTATTAGTTTCAGATATTAAAATGTGAAAAATTATTGAAGAAGCGTGTATCGACTTACTTGTATACGATCAACGTTCCTCGGGTACGAGTGTGCTATATCACCGATGGTTTTCCGAGATACGAGTTCTTCCACCTACAAAACGAACAGTACCGTGAGCTTACCCCTCAGAATGGGACAGAGGGGTCCTCTTTGGGGTAACCCTCCGGTGTGAGAATCAGATATTGTAGGAGAGGATAATCAGGATGTGAAAATGAGTAAAGGACTTAGAATATATTTTCTTGCCTGCCTCCAACTGTGGAGGCGGCCTAGTATTTGTAGTGCTAGGGTTTCCAATGATTTGGCTCAGACCCAATTAGGGCATTTTTAGCCTCCCTCTATTGCTTCGCGCCACGTGTATTTAGGACACCTGGTGCTCTTTTATTGATTATTCTCTGACCAAGGTATTTCACCTGACCCATGTGCCATCACGTGGTAGCACATGGGCTTTGCTGAGTTGTCCACCTTTCATTGGCAGCTGTCAACCTCAGCACATTCTTTATTCCTTAAAAGATACCTTCTTGAAGGTTGTCTGATGAGCACAATCACGGTTGTCCTTATCCTGATTTGGATTAGATTATTGTCTCATTTATGCGCCTATCCTGGGGATGCGCGGGGTCTTCTCTTATTCTCACACTGAGTGTGCGCGCTGTGTGCATATGCGATATGCGCCACGCACAGGTTTTTCGTGCGCTTGCGCATAGGTTTCGGCTTTGTGTCTTCGTGACATATTGATTTCAAGCTTCTTATCCGTACTTTATGGGTTGACCCGCCCGGCTCGATGTTGGGGCGGGTGCATACCCCTTCAAGCCCCCAGTCTAATGTGTGTCTTGTCTCGCGCGAGCGAGGTAAGGGAGATATTAGACTCAATGGTTCGCTTTCTTAATAGGGTTTGTCTTTTCTTTTTCATTTCTCATATGTGCGTTGCGCGAAATTCCATCCCTTTGGTTAAAACGAATCGTCAATGCACGTGGTTGGTTGGTGTTGACATGCATCAGAGATGGAGGCGTTATGTGTCAGACCTTTCGTGTGCTCGAGGTGCTACAGTGGCCTTTCACGTCTCCTCATACAGTGTCAGGAACACGTGTCGCGCTTATGTTGGCCTACGCCTGCGAGTGGGGGCGCGTGAGTGTAGATCTGATTATTTCTTGTTTTTCTTTCTCTCCCCTGGGCCTATAAAACCAAACCTTTTTGAACGGTTTTTTCTTCATCTCCATTGTCACTTTAGAGCTTTACTTGTCTTCTAACCCTTCGATTAAGAGCCTTTATCTTTGCTTCCGGATTCTGTGTTTAAACAATCGGATTGCACTTATTCTGCAATCGCATGTCTCTTAACCGAGTCCCCCAGTAAAGGCCGTGTGAAGTCGATGGTTATCTCTAACTTGAAGAAGACCGGCAAGGGTATTCGGGTTGCCGAGGCTTCGTCGGAGGAAGGGGGAAAAAATAAAACGGCGAAAAGATGGGACGAGATCCCCTGCAAGTTGAAACAGTCTGAGCTTGATAGTCTCATTGCTTCTCAGGGTTTTCTCCCTGAGTATGGTTGTCTGCTCCCGACAGCCGGGCAGACGGCTGCGGATCCTCCTGCCGGCTATATCTCTCTATATTCTCATTTTTTTACTCACTGTAACCTTCGTCTTCCGATGACAAGGTTTATAGGTGCGCTCCTTCAATTTTATGGGATTCACATATCCCAAGTTCACCCTTTTGGGTTGGTGCGCATGACTCATTTTGAGTTTATGTGCAAAGCTCAGCGCGAAGAGCCTACTCCTCGCCGCTTTCAATATTTCTATAAACCAAAGGTTCAAGATTCTTGGTTTTCGTTTACTCCGCGCAGTCAGAAGGTTAAATGCTGTACTGTCACTTTTAAGAGCCTTCATGACTGGACTGAGAAGTTTTTCTACGTCAAGGCTGGTGTGATTCCAATCCGCATGACTATGCGCGCGATCACTTCTGCGCCCGCGGATGACAATGTCCTTAAGAACCCAACGGGCACATGGGTTAAGAAGTTATCTGCTGAACCATCCCCCGCCAAGAATATTTGCGAGGAAGCGCTGGTGGGGGTTGGTATGAGCAAGAGGTGGACTGACAGCGAGACTGAGCCTGTCATCCGTGTTGATGGCTCAGGTGGGTTGTTTGTTCATTGCATTAACTCTGCGCGAGTATAATTCGTTTTGCTGATATCACTTGTCTTGTTTTATGCAGACAGCAAGGAATACATCCACGCCGCCTATGACGAGCATACGGAGGGTGGATCTGCTGCGCTGAACCCTGGGGAAACCGCCTTTCCTGATCGTTTTGACGACATGTTTATTCCTGTTGACTTAGAGTTTTGCCTTGACAGCGATGTGCCTGGTAAGCCTTTGTATTTGTGCTTAGGCCCTTAGAATACCAAATTTGGTTTTATCATTTCTGTTGCGCGTATTGTAGATGCGCTCGCTAATTATGAGTTAGAGCCTGTGGAAGAGGTAGGGGAGGAGGCAGAAGCTGAAGCGCAAAAACTCAAGCGCAAGGCTAAAGGCAAAACTGGCGCAGGGGCCAGTAAAAAACAGAAAAAAGATGATGCCTCTGTTGCCCAGAATCTTCCTCCTACTCAAGTGAAGGGACTTGAGAAAACCAAGGGTTTTACTTCCAAGTTTTCCTCGTCTTCTTTGCCTCAAGGTGTGGGCAATCCTCCAATCCACACGAGGTATGGTGCTGCCACCTCATCTCTGCGCGCGGCGGACAAGGGAAGCGGTGCTGCGCCTGCTGTTTCGTCTTCTCCAACAGGTATACTTTGTTTATATTTTGTGGTTTTATGAGCGTGATTCCGATAGAGTTATTAATGAAGCTTTGTTCACTCAAATGTTTGTAGAGCCGGCAACGTTGGTGGCTCAACCTCAGGCGCAGCAAGGTGCCAAGGCTATGCCGAAGGTTGTTTTGAAGTCCTCTGTTTTGCCCTCAAAAAGGGGGAAAATGGACTTCATGGCGATGCTTAATTCGCGGACTGCGGTGCGCCAAGGTATTTATTGCGCTTTGATTGTCTGATTTTTTCCTTTAGTTCAAGTCATGAATCATTTCTCCTTGTTGGTTTTTTCATAGGATTTATAGCTGGCACACAAGCTGCTGGTGGCACTGCTAGCGCTGGCGCCGTTAGTTCTGCTCCTGCTCCAACAAGTACTGAATCTCCCCTCATTGGGATCACTAAGGAGCAGGAGACTATTTTTCGCGCTGCTCTAACAGCGTCAAGACCTCCCTCACCTCCTCCTGCGCGCAGCCCTCCTCGTGAGACTATTTTTGATTCTTCCAAGTCGCAGAAGAAGAGACCTGTTATAGAGGATGATGAGGAGGTTAATTTTGAAAATTCTGATGGTGGCCGCGTAAGCCCTATAGCGCCACAAGATTTCGTGGCGCAGCCTTTTTCTCATGGGGCAGGCAGAAGCTCATCAACTAGCGCTAATCTTTCTGCCGGTTCTCCTCAGGTATAAGTTTATTTTGCTCCGCTGTGCAGACTTCCAAATTAGTGTTTAGATAACTAAAATGTTTCTTTGCGTTGCTTTGTGTTTGTAGGGAGCCGATCACATATACCGCCCGAGCTGGAGTATCACTGAAGAGAGCTCATTCCAATCCTTGGGCGTATGTGAAGACTTTTGGGCTCACTCTGTTCCTCCAGCTGAAAGGAGGTTTCAAGAGGACCGCGCTCGCGTGGATTTGCTTAATGACCACCTTTTTGCTGGGTCTGCGTTTTTTGCTGCCTCCCAAGAGCTTCGCAATGATTATATAAAGGTACGTGATGCCCTTGCGGAGGCCAAGCAAGAGGCTAAGATTTCTGCTTGGAATCTTTCTGATGCCCGAGAGAAAGCTGAGAAACTCCAAGCAGAACTTAGCGAGAACCGGGCAAGTTCCAACGCTGCTTTTGTGAAGCGCGGGCTTGAGCTGCAAGCTGCGCGGGAGAAACTGTAAGTGGCAGAGGCAGATGCGGCCAAGTACGCGCGTCGAGCGCGTGACCTGGAGTTGGCAGTGGAGGCGCGTGACCAAACTATTGCGCAGGTTAATACTGAAAAATCTTTATTGGAGAGTGAGGTTGCGCGCCTGAAGAAAGAGCTCGATGCTGCGCGAGCGGAAAAGAATGAAGCCTTGGCGGCAGCAGCGTCTGACAAAGAAGAGCTAAAACAAGCCAAGGAAACTGTTAAGTTGTTAAACTCTCAAATCCCTGCTCTTGAGACGTCTGTTTCTTCCCTCGCGCAAGACCGTCAATGGCTGATTTCACAGGGTGTGACTCGTTGCGCTTATGCCATGAAATACTCAGACGAGTTTCAGACCCTTGTGATGGACTGTAATGCGGCGTCGCGCTTGGTGGGTCGGGCTGAGGGGTTTAAGGATGGTTATGAATATGGCATGCTAAAGAAAAATCCATCCGACTACCCTTATCAGCTCGACGCTGTCTGCGCTGACATGGCTGAGGTGGGGGAGAAGTACTTGAATACTCCAATTCCCATCCTTGAGCAGGTATTTTAACCTTAATGAGTTTACTTGACTTATTTTCATAATCTTTTGTACTTATACTGTTCCTTGTGACTTGCAGATAGCCGCGCTTGCTGACCAGCCCGATCTTGACGCTTTAAAGAAATTACTTGATGAATGTGAAGGGACTGGTGGCAATGATGATGGCGCGGGCAACGCTACCTCTGCCAGCGGCTCTGGCGTGGCCAAATGACCTACTCCTGACGCTATCATGACAGAAGACGACTATATTCAAGACGAACAGCTTGATTATGGTAAGTTTGGAGATGACGAGAAGCGGGCTGTGCCAGATGCTGAGGGAGGAAATAATGATGAGGAAGATGAAGAGGCTGATATTAACATAGAGACTTGAAAAGCCCTTCTTGTTTTTTTTTTTTTTTTTTTTTTGTGTTTGTAGTTTTAACCTCATCATTTGTAAATTTGTAAACTTCTATGTTTCGAAATGAAATTTTGTTTTTCCCTTATTCGCATCTTGCGCATTCCCAATTCATCTCTTTATATTGCATGCGTGTGCTTGTTGAATACAAGGTATGCTTACACATTGAAACTTGAACAAGGTTGTAAGGAAATTATTTTTACTTAATCCTTAACAGTTGTCATATTTCAAGTTATTTTGCGATATTCTGAATATGCTGACACGTGCCTTGGCATTTCATTATTCCTCTTTTGCGCGACGTTATCGTGCATTTATTATAGGGAATTATGAATGAGTTTTTTAGCCTTTACGTGTCAGTATGTGTTACTCTGCCTATATCCATTATAATCCCATGCGCGGCCCCGACCTGAGACCTTAACAACTATGCTTTGGCATGTGCTTTGCCTTAGGTGTGCTTAGGTATTTTTATGGTCCAGCTGCGCAATACGTAGGATGGATGCTATGAGTAATTTGAGCTAAGGCTCATATTATTGGGCTAAGGCCCTAACGTTTTAGAGTTAAAACTCGTTAACGCGTCTGAGCTTGAAGCTCGCGCATGTATGTTTTACTTCATTTTATTTTTAGTTTGATGTCAATACAATGTTGTCATATTGCTCAAAATTAATAAAGGGAAGTGTGAAACATGTATGCAAAAGGTAATAGAACGCATATTAAGAAAAAATAGAGCGTATCATTATTCATAATGGCTTAAAAAGCCTTGATTACAAACTTGACAACTTTTACATGAAACATTTTCTAAGTTGTGCTGCGTTCCATGTGCGCGGGATCTTCTTTCCATTTAAATCTTTTAAAGCGTATGCGCCTTTTCCCAATTCTTCCGAGACTTGATAAGGTCCCTCCCAGTTGGGAGACA
Source organism: Bidens hawaiensis (assembly GCF_021521415.1). Taxonomy (NCBI): domain Eukaryota; kingdom Viridiplantae; phylum Streptophyta; class Magnoliopsida; order Asterales; family Asteraceae; genus Bidens; species Bidens hawaiensis. The sequence continues at coordinate 259,653 of NW_027494589.1, forward strand.
TCTTTCCCGGGGGTATTGCGCGACTAGCTTCATTGTTCCGAAGGACAAAATCATTCTTCTTGAAGTGGCATTCTTTCACGCGCTGATTGTAGTATTTTCTAGCTTTTTCTTGTATTTGGCTTCACTGATGATAGCCGCCTCTCTGCGTCCCTCAAGTAAATTGAGATCCAACCTCCTTTTTTGCTCGTTATCCGTCTTACTCATCATGAGCACTCTATAGGATGGGCATCCAATCAATGCTGGAATCATAGCCTCTGTTCCATAGGTTAGGCTGAACGGGGACTCGCCATTGCTGGTTTTGCTTAATGTCCTGTGCGCCCACAGGACATTAGGTAACTCCTCGACCCATGCATGGGACTCTCCCTCCAACCTTTTCTTCAGCCCATTCAGCAAGCTTTGGTTCGCGCGTTCCACTTGGCCATTCCCTTGAGGGTGGTATACTGAAGTGAAGACCTGATTGATGTGCAATTCCTTGAACCAACTGAATATCTTCCTGTCAGTGAATTGTTTGCCATTGTCGCTCACGATTTCCATGGGCAGGCCAAAACGGCATACGATGTGGCTCCAAATAAATTGCTTCATTGTCTCGGCTGTGATTTTTGCCAGTGGCTTGGCTTCAACCCATTTTGTGAAATAGTCTACTGTCACTACCAAAAACTTTACTCGCCCTGGCGCTTGTGGTAAGGGACCCACAATATCGATTGCCCACTTGTGGAAAGGCCATGCAGAGGTCACCGGAATCAAGTTGTTCTTTGGCCGCATGGTATTTGGAGCATAGCTCTGACACGCTTTGCATTTTTGGATCTCTTTTAACGCGTCCAAGTACATGCCTGGCCAATAGTAACCTGCATTCATTGCCTTGGCGATCACCATGCGCGGGCCAGCATGTATTCCATAGATTCCTTCGTGTATCTCTCTGATCACATAGCTTGCTTCTTCAGCGTCTAGGCATTTCATGAGTGGTCCAAGATAAGAGCGTCGATATAACGTACCATCGAGCATTTCGTAGTTCTGCGACTTGTGTCTTATCTTCCTCGCCTGTGCGCGATCGTCTGGTACCTTTCCCTCCTTCAAGAATTCCATTATTGGAGTTATCCATGATGAAGGTGTTGTATGAATTACAAGAACAGACTTCGCTCCCACTGGCGGGTTGCTCATTACTTCCACCCTGACATCTTTGCCAAAATGATCGAAGCTGGTTGATGCCATCTTGCTTAGCGCGTCGGCAGACTTATTTTCACTGCGCGGAATGTGTATGATTCTGAAAAAGTCAAATTGTTCGGTGAGTTTCTTCGCCTGCTCTAGATACAGAGGCATGGTGTTCTCCTTGGCATCATAAAGGCCATTGACTTGTGCTGCTACCAGGTATGAATCTACATGAGCCTCTAGCTTTTTAACTCCGAACTTGTGCGCGATGCGCAAACCAGCCAGCAGGGCTTCATACTCAGCTTCATTGTTGGTGCTCTTGAAATCCAACCTGATTGCGTAAGTATACTCATGATTTTCTGGATCCACCAGTTTGAGGCCTGCGCCGGACCCTTCGTTGTTTGAAGCTCCATCAGTGAATAATCTCCAAATGTTTTCTTCATTATTGGCTTGCGGAGGGTCTACTTCGCGCTGAGCCTCTTCGACTTTTCCTTCAGGGATTTCTGCGATGAAATCAGCTAAGACTTGTCCCTTGATTGCTGGACGAGGCTTATAGGTGATCGTGCGCTCCCCTAATTCCAGCGCCCATTTTGTCAGCCTTCCTGAGAGCGCGGGACGTCGCAAGACTTGCTGGATGTTGTAATCAGTCAGGACTTCAATAGGATGACCATTGAAATATATGTGAAGCTTGCGCGACGCATGCGTTAGTGATAAAACTAACTTTTCTATGATGGTGTAGCGCGTCTCAGGATCTGTCAGCACCCGACTTACATAATAAATTGGTGTTTGGATTCCCTTGCGATCCACCAATAATACTGCGCCAATGGCGCGCTCTCCTGCTGACAGGTACAACGTTAAAGTTTCACCAGGTAGTGGAGCTGTGAGCGCAGGCAGATTTATCAGACATTCTTTTATCTCACTGAAAGCTTGCTCGGCCTCAGGCGTCCACTTGAATTGGCTTTTCTTTAAGCAATTTCTTAATGTGTTAATGAATGGGGTAGATTTGCTTGCATGGTTTGCTAGGAACCTGTTAATTGATACCAATCTACCATTCAACTTTTGAACTTCCTTCATGGTGGATGGTGAGGGCATGCCGAGGATAGCCTCCACCTTCTCTGGGTTCACCTTGAAACCATCCTTGGTGACCATTACGCCGAGAAATTTCCCTTCTTCCACGCCGAATGTGCATTTGCTCGGGTTGAGCTTCATGTTTACTTCTTTTAGGCGCCGAAGTGTTTCTTCGATGTCTTTGAGCATTTGTTTTTCCTCCCTGCTTTTAATCACAAAATCATCCACGTAGACTTCTAAGTTTTTTCCAATCTGCTCGTTGAAAATTGCATCCATGAGTCTTTGGTAAGTGGCTCCTGCATTCTTCAAACCAAAGGGCATTTTTGTGTAACAGAAAACACCCTTGTCAGTTCTGAAAGCAGTCTTGTCTTCATCCTGTGGTGCCATTTGAATTTGGTGATAGCCCTTATAGGCATCCAGGAAACATTTGAGCTTAAATGGCGCCACAGAGTCCACCTTCATGTCAATGTTTGGGAGGGGGTAACAATCTTTTGGACACGCCTTGTTGAGGTCCTTGAAATCAATGCACATTCTCCATGACCCATTGCTCTTCTTTACCATCACAGGATTGGTTACCCATGTTTGATATCGTATTGGGCGAATGATATTCACGCGCAGTAGATCTTCTACTTGCTCATTCATGGCCTTTGTCTTCTCGTCTCCCATGACTCTTTTCTTTTGAGCAATTGGCTCCACGGACTTGAATGTGTTGAGAGAGTGCTGCGCCAGGTCTCGCGGAACCCCAGTCATATCAGAATGTTGCCACGCGAAGACTGACATATACGTTGTGAGCAATCTTTTCATTCTCACTCTTGTGTCATCTGATATCGTAGCTCCGATTGTGATTGTTTGTTCTGGGAATTTTGGGTTGAGAATCCATTCCTTTGGCGCGTTGTTTGCCACTGGAAGCTTCATTCTCCCCTCTCGAGGTATACTTATTACTGCGCATAAATGATCTCGGTACACAAATGTTACTCCTGTTGGTGTTGGGAACCCCAACGCGCCATGCGCTGGTGACGGTATGGCGTTGAATTGGGCAATCGTTCCTCTACCCAAGATCATACTATGGCATGAAGTGGTGGGCAAGACCAGGAAGTTGACAATTTCAGCTCGCTTGTGCTTCTCATCCCCCATAGTTAGTTCGAATTGTATCTGACCTAGGGGGTGAATAATTTCGTTTGAGACACCCGAGATTGGTGCACTCACAACTTCGAGCCTTGCTTGGTCTGCTGGATCCAACTTCCTGAAACATTGCTCATACATGATGTCTGACTCACTACCGGTGTCCACCAGGACTCTTGACACCTCATAATGAGCGATGTGTGCAGTAATGACTAGAGGACTGCTGATAGATGGGCCTCCTCTGATTCTTGGAAAGATTACTTGTTGCTCGCGCCAATCCCCTTGGATTTGCGCGCTTCTCTTCCTCGATCCTTGCCCTTGCCTTCTTCCTTCAGCTACACATATTCTTTTGAATTTTTTACTGGCTGAGGCTCCGTCTGGTTGTTCGTTCTCTGGTCTTGGATTTTTTACCAGGTGAGCCAACTTGCCTGATTTCACATCTTTTTCGATCGCATCATTCAAATGATGGCATGCATCGGTGTTGTGCCATGTGGATTTGTGAAACTCACAATATTTGCCACTGTTCGGTGGTCCCTTATGGAGTAATGGCCTAGGGTTTTTAAACTGGACATTCTCTGTGCTTAACACTTGCGAAGGCGTTTTGGTGAGGGGAGTCCATATTCTTGGTAGAGGTCTGTTAGGCTCTCTGCCGCCTTCCTTCTTGTCACCTTCTCCGCGATTAAGAATGTCTTTTTGGGGTTGGGGTGAACTTTGTTGCGCTTGCTTTTCTGCGGGAGAATAATTGGTTTGTTGCAACCTGGACCATACGGAGTTTTGTTTGCCCCTCCTTTCATTGTTGCGTGGTGCTTCTGTTTGATGCCCTTTATCTCTTGCTCTGTCTTGGGCAATTTGTTTTTCATTTCGCGCGAAGACTCGCGATGCTTCCATAAGCTTAGCCCAAGTGGTTGGCATGCCTTCTCTGCTCACGAGAGCTCTGCGGAGTTGATCACTGCGCGCACCTTGTATAAAGGCCACGCGCAAGAGTTGTTCAGTGATGCCTCCAATTGCAAGAGATTCCTGATTGAAACGAGTTATGTAGTCTTCAATGGTTTCATCATTCCTGCGTACACAGTGCATGATGTCATCGGGGTCGCGCGTGTGTCTGCGCTGCTGTACAAAGTGAGCCTGGAACTTTTCCAATAGCTCTTCGAACCCATCGATTTGTCCTGTCGGCAAGCTTTCGAACCAGACACGCGCTGCACCCGTGAGGCAGCAAGCAAACATGTGACACCATGTTGGCATCGTCCAGCTTTCTAAGTTTCCAGTGTTATAAAAACCTTGTAAGAAATCATCTGGATCTGTTGTACCATCGTACTTGCCTAAACCACTTGGCATCTTGGTTTTGTGTTGAATGGGAGCTTTCACAATGCGCTCAGTGAATTTTGAATGTTTTACCAAGATGGCTGGCCTATATGGTGTGGTTACGTCCACTTGCCCTTTCGCTTGTGGGTTGTATGGTGTGTATAAATCCATATCAGCTTTGGCTCCAGGTGCTATGTGCATGTGTGCGCGAAGCTGTGAACCTCCTGCATGAGTATCTCGCGTCTTCTTCATGTTGTGCACCTCTTCCTCATCACTAATATCAGCTTGTTCGGTGTGAACAGAATGACCGTCTTCCGGCGCGCGCGTCTTTTTTGTTGTTCCCTGAATGGTTTGTTTATCAAATGCGAGCCTTTGTGTTAAATCGGCTAACTTTTTGTGTTTTACCAACTCATTGTATTTGTCCATTAAACGCCGTTGTTCGTTTATGAGCCATTATTTAGGGTCATTGGTTTCAACTTCCGGGCCCATTGGTCCTTTTTGTTTTGTACCAGTCAGATTTTGGAACGTGAGATCGTCTGGGGGAGTTTCAGTTTGACTATGAGGTGTTGTGTTGAAGGGATGGTTACTGGTGGTGCGCGCAGTGTCACGCGGCGCCCTCAGAACCTGATGTCCCTCATTAACATCCTCAAGCTCATTATCCTCCAGAACTTGATCGTTGTTTCGAACACCGGAAACCATGGTGAAGATTTTCAGAGAGAAAATTGATGAAATAGTGGTTTTGTTGCCGTTGTAACAGGTGATGGCGCCAATGAAGAAGCGTGTATCGACTTACTTGTATACGATCAACGTTTCTCGGGTACGAGTGTGCTATATCATCGATGGTTTTCCGAGATACGAGTTCTTCCACCTACAAAACGAACAGTACCGTGAGCTTACCCCTCAGAATGGGACAGAGGGGTCCTCTTTGGGGTAACCCTCCGGTGTGAGAATCAGATATTGTAGGAGAGGATAATCAGGATGTGAAAATGAGTAAAGGACTTAGAATATATTTTCTTGCCTGCCTCCAACTGTGGAGGCGGCCTAGTATTTATAGTGCTAGGGTTTCCAATGATTTGGCTCAGACCCAATTAGGGCATTTTTAGCCTCCCCCTATTGCTTCGCGCCACGTGTATTTAGGACACCTGGTGCTCTTTCATTGATTATTCTCTGACCAAGGTATTTCACCTGACCCATGTGCCATCACGTGGTAGCACATGGGCTTTGCTGAGTTGTCCACCTTTCATTGGCAGCTGTCAACCTCAGCACATTCTTTATTCCTTAAAAGATACCTTCTGGAAGGTTGTCTGATGAGCACAATCACGGTTGTCCTTATCCTGATTTGGATTAGATTATTGTTTCATTTATGCGCCTATCCTAGGGATGCGCGGGGTCTTCTCTTATTCTCACACTGAGTGTGCGCGCTGTGTGCATATGCGATATGCGCCACGCACAGGTGTTTCGTGCGCTTGCGCATAGGTTTCGGCTTTGTGTCTTCGTGACATCTTGATTTCAAGCTTCTTATCCGTACTTTATGGGTTGACCCGCCCTGCTCGATGTTGGGGCGGGTGCATACCCCTTCAATTATTTATGCCATCATGGAGTATATAATACACTGGTTCATATGAAATACATAAACCAATTAACACTTTCACTCCAAAATACTTAAAAAGTATCAGCGCTCGGTCTCTCTTTTAAAATGTTAGTCTGGCATGGTCCTGGTCATGGTAGTTCATTTCATTGTATGCTAGCCTCCACTGTCTTGGTATTCTTTATGGCGGTAAAAAAAAAAGATTAAATATTTCTAGGGATATGTTCATAAAATTTCACAACTTTAAAAGTTATAATTTAAATATAATTATAGAATTGATTATTGGTCACGCTGCACTTCAGGCGCAAATCAGCCTGCAAGAGAGCAATGGGTGGTGTATGAGGAGCGGGGGCTTGGTGCTAGTCATGAGCGTGGATGTATATTGTTTATCTTTTCAATATCCATTAAATAATATATAGAGGCCGATCATTTAGAGCCATTTCACAATCTCGTTACATTTCACGTCTCCATAACACATGTAAATGAGTGGGAAATGTGAAACTCTTCACTACCTACATGATGTGCTTTTTCTTCACGTTCAGCACAACACATAGCCTTAGGGGGTGTTTGGCTGTGCTTTTATTTTTTGCTTTTTACTTTTTGAATGGGTAAAATGTTCATAATGCCCTCCCAAAAAAACAAAAAAGCTTCAATTTGGAGCTTTTATGTGCTTTTGGAGGGGCATTTTGGACATTTTGCTTATCCAAAAAGCAATAAGCAAAAAATAAAAGCACAGCCAAACACCCTCTTACTACATCATCAATGATCAACCCCTGAATGCTTTCCTATATTAATATACCATTACTATTTTAAAAATCTTTTTAAAGTTTATAAATTAGTCTTAGATAACTTTTTTTTATAGCATATGATTTTAAGCTGATTAAAATTATGTCCGAATAAGAGAAGTTTGGTTAGTGGTAACAATATGTGATAAAGATATGATGTTAGATCGTGAATGTATTGTATGAAGTATTAACAATTAAGTATAGGTACTTCACACTTGATACTTAACTTCTTGCTGACCATGACATACATACCTACCTGGGCTCAAGAATTAGACATGAAAAGAAACCATTAGCCTCATCGTGGGATTTTGATCCTTTAACATGCTCTAACGTAACAATAAGCATTGATAGTGGCAAATCATAGCACTTTGGTGCAATGCTCTTAATATATTTATATTCTGTTTCCGTGATGTTTTGAATTTACATACATATTCTAGATTTCTGATCAAGGAGGCCATGTTCCACGCTATTACATTGGCGGTCATATGGTGTTTGTGGAAAACAAGGAATGAGTTTGTGCTCCAGGAAAACCTTTTCATATCGATAGTTTGGTGGAGGAAATAAAAAGTCTTGGTTATATTTGTGTGGGGAATAGATCAAAGGCGGGAACGTTGACTTGGGAGAAGTGGTGGAGTAATATGTAACTTGTTTGTTGTTTGTGGTGTTTTCATTTTGGCGGATTCTTGCATTGGTGGTATAGGTCTAGCTTCTTGCTAGGCTTTTTTCGGTTTTAATAATATTTCGTTGGTCATTTAAAAAAAATGAAAAAAGAACTTGAGGTCATATAATGGTTTGACTATTAGTGGTAAGGCGGTTGATGCCTTCTTCCCGAAATCAACCTCTTGAGGGATAGATCGTAAGTCTAGGCAATATTTTATTGCTTTTGGACAACATATTATCGATGCATACTCAACGTATAGATTTTGTAACGTTGTAAGCAAACCTTTGTTCGAAAAGTATCTCCAATACTACCGATCCTAGAAAAAGATATCAATGTTGGTAATTTTAATGTTATCAACATAAGTTTAGTGTTACCGGGTTAACTTTATGACCTAATATATGAAATATGAGTGGCAATATGGGCAACCGGTAAAAAAAGTTTGTTGTTTGTCTAATCTGAATAGTGTTATCACGAAATCAATTGCATTCTATTTCATCATAATCTTGTATGAGACTTTTGTTCCGTTTCATCAGAATCTCGTTTAATTTCTCAGCATTTAAAACACATAAGTTTGACATTTGTGTTGTGGCGTGCTTGAATGCATGAGCACGGCCATTATTAATGAGATGATGTCTACTTTCATGCTGCCTTTTGCTTTTACAACAACAATAATAATAGATTTAAAAAAAATCATAAATGGACTCACATGATCAAAGACAATAAATAAAAGATATTAGATTCTAAAGGTTATTGGTTGATAATAATTTCAAATGAGTTTATCCGGTGATCCGAAATTTAAAAAATTTGGCTCTCCGCGATCACCCATTGATAAACTTAACGGCGTTAACTTTTTTCCAAATTTAAAAATGAATTTTCTAGAACTTTTGACAAGAATGATGACACGATTCGATTGATAAAAAAAACTTAGCTCAAAATGATGCTACAAACGGCTTAATTTTTGTTATTGAAAATTAAAAACGATTTGAAGCACTAATAAAGCCGTTTTGAACTTGTTTTGAGCCAAGTTTTACGTCAATCGACTTCTTCTTCCGATCAAAAGCCCTAAAAATCAGTTTAAAGTTCGAAAACATTTAACGCCGTTAAATTCTTGTTAACGGGGTACCACTGAGAGTCAATTTTTTTTTTAAATTTGGGATTGGTAAACTTAGTTGAGATTATTATTGGGCAATAGATTTTAACTGAGATTATTATGAAAATCCAATATATTTAATAATAATAATAATAATAATAATAATTGATTATTAAAGATTACATAATAATGAATAATAATAATGGTTGATATAAAAACAGAGACTGTTGCTGGTGTGTATTCCACTCCCGAACAGGCAAACACACGACAGATGACGTACTCGTTCATATGTTGTTGATGATTCCTCCGTTTCTGAAGAGCCAGGCCACTTCTTCGATCTACAATTAAATTAAATATCGTCATTATCATCATCTTCTGCAGCAATTGGTAAATTCCTACCAAACCAATGCATCTAATCTAATCTAATCCTAAATCTTATTATTTTATGCCCATCGGTTTTTCAATTTATTATCGTTCACTCTTTGATTCCAATTGGTATCTGTTTCAATTTGCACACATGCATCTTTAATTCATTCACTAGTACTTTATCTATATGCATATGCTGCTTTAACTAGATTTTGTTTATTATATGCTTTTTCAACCTTTTTTTATGAAGGTTGTTTTATTATTATTACAATGTAGCATCAATCAAATCTAACGAGAAATTAAAAGGCCACCTGATTTACTAGTTTTTTTTTACACTTTTTTTAGTTCATGAGATTCTATTTGTTGCATAAAATGATTTATTTGATTATTATTAGTAATTAATCAATTAGGTGCATGTACATTGTTATTGATTTCTGGGTTTAATTTCCTTTTTAGAGCTGTTATGTTAATCTCTTATATTGTGATAATCTGACCACCATTAATACTTTGATATCATGAAATTAGCCTAATCTCGTAATTCAAAAGCCATGATTCATACGTTAAAACAATAATAGGTTGTTGTCGTGATTTATAAGAAATACAATGGATAATAAGTAAGTAGAAGAGGTACACTTACTTGAAAGGTTTTGTTCTTCAAAAAAGATTATATTTTGGCGAGCTGGCACCGACTCGAATAATTTAGTGCCTTTGATAACTTTTCTAAATAACTTTGATAATTGCGTGTAACTTGATTTAGCCAAAGCTTCAAACTTTTACTTGCCCCGTGTAACCATAAGTAGTAGATATTATAATTTATAAAAGTGTCTTTTGGCAAAGAAAGTGGATGAGTTGTTTAAATAAACACGAAAAACTTATGTGTCCATGTTTGGCCGCATAACAAGTCCATTATCATAATCTACCTAGGGACCATTATTAGATAAAGATATGTGGTTTTCTGTGAATTAGAGCATTTTTTTTTCTTTATAGCCTTGTATTTTGACAAAATTATCTTATCTTTGCAGCCGGAAGAGTATGAAACAATGATATAAAATATCAAGTTTTACACATTAGCTAAATGTTTTCATACAGCCAAGATCCTGATGTGGTTCGGTGGGGTCTTCAGCTCTTTGATGGTGTGTCATCCAATGACAACAACTATTCAAGCTATGGTCCACAAAATTACACAGATTGTTATCATGATCAGTATTCTAGAGAAGTCAGTTATGACACGGAACGTGCACTTCAACCTTCCTGTGAAGCAGTTGATCATTCACAAGCATCTTATTATTTACAGAATTCACATCATCAACCTATGTCAAGCTACACCCGTGGTAACAGATAAACGAAAGTTGTTTATATTTGATTATTTAAGTTATTTTCTGGTTTAATGATGTTTATATTATTATATACACCTTTTAGAAAATGATGGGAACACGAATGATATGCCATCTGGCCCTACAAGGCAGTTAAACTATGGGGAGGATTGGTCTTACTCATTGGAGCCGAGTGATGAGTATGCGTTTGATGATGAAGTTGGCAAGAGGTTGAATCAGATGGCTTCTGTTCCTGTAAGTGTGGTGATCTTGGAATATAACTGTTTTGCAATCAAATAAATAAAAAATTGTTATTCAAATTTTGTAGCATGTGCCCAAAGTCAATGGAGAAATACCATCTGTGGACGAGGCAACTTTAGATCATCAGAGGCTACTCGACAGGTATTTACTATTTAGGAGATATCACGATTCGTTATAGTTTCTTTCATTTATTGGTAATATAATTGTTGAATAAATCTGTCTTCAACAGGCTGCAATTGTACCAATTAGTAGAGTCTAAAGTTCGAGGGGACGGAAATTGCCAGGTGAAAACTTTTAATCGATATGTTATTTTACCTGGTTTCTGAGTGCAGTTTATTTATAATTAAAAAAAATAAATAAATTATATTCATGTACATGACGACTGATAAATACTATATGGTTACAATTGCTCGATATGAAGTCTGAAAAATTGTATTTCATTTTTCAGTTTCGAGCTCTGTCAGATCAAGTTTACCGTACAGCTGAGCACCATAAATTTGTGAGACAACAGATTGTAAATCAGGTTGGTCTAAATATGTTAGTTTTCTTGTGACTAGTTATATAGTTTCATTTGTGTACTCTTTATAATATTAATTTTTTGTTTTCCAAAGCTTAAATTACATGCAGATATATACGAGGGATATGTCCCCATGGTTTATAGTGATTACTTGAAGAATATGGCCAAGTATTTTGCTGCTTCTTTTCTCTTAATTTGGCAACTCTTTTATTTCAAATTACCATCTTACTTTGTACTTTTTATAATCCATGAACATTAGGGTCGGCGAATGGGGTGATCATGTCACTTTGCAGGCTGCTGCTGATTTGGTATGAAACTTCATGTGTGACTATATTTTCCGAATCAATCCACATAATATGACCGATAGCCTGATATATAACACTAATAATATATATGGTGCAGTATGGCATCAAAATCTTTGTAATCACATCGTTCAAGGACACCTGCTATATTGAGATTGTTCCAAGCGTTCAAAGGTCAAATCGAGGTATTATCTTTTTTTTGTTTGATATCCACATCATGCATGGTTAATGATAATGTTACTTTTCCTTATTGTGATAAGTAATTACTTTGTTGCAGTAATTAATTTTCTTAAGCTTTTGGGCAGAGGTTCACTGCAATTCTGTAGGGGTATGATACTAAACCCGGCTTACGACCTTAATTTATTATGTTTGGCTTATTTTATTATATGGACTAATACAATATTATTTGGCTGAGGGGGGTTTTTGTGGAGGTAACTCTAACTGGGCTAGGCCCATTAGGGTACCATGATGGTGGCCATGAGGCTCCCTATATAAGGAGGTCTCCACCTCCTTATGAAGGGTTGTTGTTGTTCTCAATAAGAGCCACCACCATAACCATTTTTGTGTCTGTAAACAAGAGATCCTCGAGATTT